>NC_090268.1:160542072-160846239 GCF_040414725.1 Anabrus simplex
TTAAATTGGATTTTACAGCACTCAATTCTCCGCCGGGGAAGTAAAAAGTTCAAAGAAAATTGTAAAGGACCTTTGTCCAGCAGCTTCATTATCCAGTAGTAAGCTGCAATTAATAATCTTCATAGACGAACCAGCCGACATATAAATAAAATGTGTCCATGCCAAGTAATAGACACGACTGGTTAAAATAGTCAATAAAATCTCAGTAGATTAGCGCACATATCGCTACTAAGAAAACCAAAGCTAGGCTGGCATTCATTTCATGTCTGAAGTGAAAAATAGAAAGGCTGACCAAGACAACATCCAGTACGGCTACGCTGATTGACGAGTCATGCTGTAGCGCTCAAAACATGAGCGAAGGGCGAGGTGATTGATCTCGAGCAGAATGCAGTGAAGTACACGTTGACGAGAAGCCGTTATTCCAAATGCGTGAGGACAAGTATGTTGCCAAAATGAAAGTGCAGCATAGGAGCTGCCGTAGAGTACTGGCGACGATTCCGGCAAGACCCGGAGTGTGAAGGCGCAGCATTCCTGTAGACTTGATCCTTAAATAGCGTTGTATAAAGTTCCAGATAGGACGCAATATAGTGCTGTAAAACTAACGGAAATAATTACAAACCAGTACATGAAAATCTTAACAAAAAATACAAAATAGTGAGGAAAAGGGAGCCCATAAAGAATATTTTTAAAAATTTCAATTAATTAATATAACGAAGACTAAAGGCAAATAACAGAAATGACCAATGAAAAAATAGAAAGCGCGGAAGACTACATTCTCGGTACCAGTCAGAAAGGAAGTTGCCGGTGACGCAAACAGTCAGGTCAAGGTGATGCAGCCAATCAACAACCAAGAAAGAATGACGTAAGGCAGCGAAGAAAAGAAATGCAAAATGCAAGCAGTGTTCGCATGACCTGTGACATGATTGCACGACGAAGGAAACTTATAATAAATTAACGAAAAGTAACCAGACCGAATCAATTAAGGTAAGAACAACATTTTAACACAAATTCAGATAAATAGGAGAGGTAACGAAAATAGCGAAAATTACCAACGAATCGTACGTTCATGAACGCATGAACCAATGTCTAAAGGGGTAAAAAAAATCCAGGTCAAAGGCCCCTCAGAATGGCACGTATTGCTAGGCAAGTAGAACCATCGTATTTGTCATGTTGGGGTACTAATCAAAAGTAGCGAAGACTCACGGTGTTCCACACATGATGTTACTACTTACAAGTATTGTATGTCGTACAGGTAACGCAGACCTATGGTGTTTCTCACACAATGGCGCCACTCATAACCAACGCAAACCGATGAGGTTCCTCACCTAGCTGTACTAACCACAGGGACTCGAACTATCCCGTGGTTTTCCTCACATAGTGGGTACTAATCACAGGCAACGCAGACCCACGGTGTCGCTCATATAGTGGTACAACTCACAGGCAACGCCCAGACCCGCGGTGTTGCTCAGAAGGGTACGACACACGGGTACTGGAAACCCACAGGGGAACCAATCTCTGCTGCTACTAATCACAAACCTATTTCATACCTAATATAGTGGCACCACTCGCAAGTAAAGGCGACCCATGTTGTTCCCCGCGAGACGGTACTAATCAAAAATAGTTTCATGGTTCTAAGACAATCATCCCTTGGTCGCCTCTCACGACCAGCAGGGGATACTGTACCCTTGGAAATTGGTAATTGGTTTATTTGAGAAGAATATTTTATTATCAGGGTGGACTAATGCATTAAATTGCCAGTCAGAACGGAGATTTCAACTCTACAGTATCTCCGCGAGCGTGCAACAGAAACGGGTTTTTTTTGCCGACAAGCAAGCAGTGCCCTTGGGTTTTTTGTGACGTGTCCTCGACTCCAGCTGTGCAACACGTGACCGCGGAATTACCAGGTCTAGGGCGATCAATACTTCCTGGACTTGTATGTCAAAATGTTTCACCAATAGAATTGGAAGGTTCGCCTGATCGCAAGATTTCAACCAATAGCGTACGACTTGAAGACACACCTACGTCTCAAGAATATTAAATACTTGTGCATCTGGGGAAATTTGTTTCATTCTCGCCGTCGTATTCCCTGATTGCAGTCGCCGTCATTCCTTGATTTCATTTGGAGGCGATCTACTTAACTTTAGCAGCTATAAGCACTTATCTGATACCGTACGGCAATATTTCTGCTTCTGAGGAAATTTTAGTTTGCAAAAATGCCTGAAATACAGCAGTTCAGATTTCATTTATTCTACGAAATAAAGAAACAGTAAAGTATGTAATATTTTCCATCCTAACTCGTCGTGTGTGTGTTTGGAACTATTAATAAGACTGATTTATTAGTTACAGCAATTTACCAGGATGAAACCTCAACAGTATAAAGGAGTCAGCAGCTGTTCCATGTCTACCCTCACTGCAGCCATGAATTATTAAAATGATGATGATGATGCTTGTTGTTTTAAGGGGCCTAACATCGAAGGTCATCGGCCCCTAATGGAACGAAATGAATGCCATGAGACATGAAGTTAAAATTTTAAAAAGTATCCACTGACTAGAGTTAAAAAAGAATGGTGATGAAGAAAATTGAGGGTGAGATTAAAACAGTCAGTGGATCTAATACGCAATGCCTTATGTTCTATTAAAATAAGAGAAAGTACAGGAAATCGAAGGAATAAGGCATTGCCCAGTACTACAGATATTAACACATAATTTACGTTAGACGTTAAAATAACACATTAAAATGCGCAACACAAACTAAAATGAAGTCAATGAGATAAAAGCGCAACTGACATAAACAACACTAGGACAAAGGACATCATCACACACGATAAAACAGACCGCTATCCCTCATAAAGCGGATGACGAGGTCTGCTGACTGCTCGTCATCGCGCAAGATAAGGGAGATTGTACTCGGAAGGTTAAGACTACGGCGAAGATCGACCAGGTCCACACACTCCGTAGGGTGTGTACCACGGTAAGCAATCAGGAGGGATTCAGTGACAATATTGCCTGCAATGGAAATTACCGGTACAGAAGATGATCCTTGGATACCCGAAATACGTCGAAGCTTAGTCCACACTTGAGATGATGGAGTATGTGACGTCATAGACGACACATATCTCCCCCCTGAAGCCTTCTTACTTTGACGAATAAGAACTCGCGCCTTAGCGCGGAGTTTCTTGAATGGTATCAAGTTGGCCGCAGTAGGCTGTCGACGGTAACATTTGTGAGCGCGACGGCGTTCTTTGATAGCTGCTGCTATTTCTTCGTTCCACCACGGAACGAGCTTTCGGCGAGGAGTCCCCGAGTAGAACGGAATGGACTCCGCAGCAGCAGCAAGAATAACTCGGGTGATATAAGTTATTTCCTCGCCGACGGTCTGCCTGATATCATCGTTAAAGGCAGCTAACGATGAGTACTTTGGCCAATCAGCATGTTTCAAAATCCATCGAGGGGGAGCCTCGACGGATTTTTGGTTCATCAAAGTAAGAATGATGGGAAAATGGTCACTGTCAAAGAGATCATCGTGTGTATGCCACCGAAACAGTGGAACCAACGTTCGGCTGCATAGACTTACGTCTATGTGAGAATATGTGCCGTGACGCACACTAAAGTGAGTTGGTTCCCCCGTGTTCAAAATACATAAATCCAGCTCTGTTACTAATGTTTCCAGCTCTCTCCTGGGGCAAGGCGTCTCAGAGCCCCAAATGTGGTGATGGGCGTTAAAATCGCCCAACAAGAGGAAGGAAGGTGGAAGCTGATCTATAAGATCAGTGACATCAGTTATGTTAAGAGCGTGACCTGGTGAAAAATAAACATTACATACTGTTGTTATGACAGGCAGCAGAACGCGAACAGCTACAGCCTCGAGGGGAATTCTTAATGGCACCTCTTCGCTGTAGGTATCAGAACGTACAAAAATGCAAACACCACCGGACGCCCGGTGAGCATAGTACCGTTCTGTCGAGTATAGTCTGAAATTTCTCAAGACCGTATGATGACCAGGACTGAAGTTGGTCTCCTGAATACAGACTATACTCGCTGCGTACTCACTAATGAGCTGACGTAACTCAGCAAGATGCCTGTCATAACCATTACAATTCCACTGTAACAGTGCCATAGTGTGGACTATAAAAGGAGTGTTAGGTTATGAGCGAAAAAGTTCTCGTTAGCCTAAACACTATCTAATTCTACATCAGTAGATGTAGAGGACAGCGCGACATCCATCCCGTCATCAAAAGATGGCAGGGGTGCCGCCCAGAACTTCGACACTTTTCGGGCGCGAGGGGGTCCCCAACGAGGAGAGCGCGCAGGTTTAGGAGCAGGAGTGGCTCCTGGCGCAGACTCATACCCCCCAGATGGGGGACATGACTTCTCCTTCGCAGGGGAAGTCCGAGAGCGCTCAGAACCGGCGCTCTTCTTCCCCTTCTTTTTTTCAGGTTTAGACGGGCTGGGAGATGGTTTCCCGGCCCTGGTCGACGATGCCGCCTCCGCCGGCTGGGGCACGACTTTCGTCGACCTCCTGGGGGGGGGGGAGAGAGACTTAGTCTTCCCCCCTTGCTGTGCCGGCTGGCAACTGCCAGCCTGCACAGACTTCTGGTTGGTCGAAGGTGGGGTGGCCCCCCCCCCTTCGAGCTTTGACTATTTGCGACGTTGCTGGGAGCAGCAACAGTCTCCTTGGGCGCAGCGGTCTGGACAGGTGTCGAGGTCGTAAATGACGAACCTGCAAGACTCTGAGCTATCAAGCTATAGTCTAGTGTACGGGCAGGTGTATTCGTAGAATTAAACTTACGGCGCGCTTCCTGGTAGGAAAGACCATCCAGGGTCTTGATCTCCTGGATCTTATTCTCACTCAGGTATGTCGGACAATTCCGATCCCGAGGAGAATGAAAACCGGAGCAGTTAGTGCACTTGTATGGAGTTGTGCACTCCTCCGCACCGTGAGCTACTCGTCCACATGTACCACATACAGCCTGATTCGAACAGCGAGATACCATTTGTCCGAATCGCTGGCATTGATAGCATCGCATAGGAGGCGCGATGTACGGCCTCACATCGCAACGATAAGTTGTTACCTTGACTTTCTCTGGTAACAGTGACAACTTGAAAGAGACAATGAAGGCACCAGTTGCAACTTCCTCGCCGTTGACCTTACGCGTAATGCGCCGGACGTGTGTCACGCCACGGTTCTTCATGTCTTCCATCAACTCGTCGTCAGTGTTCAAAATAAGGTCGCGGTGAAAGATGACTCCGCGAACCAGGTTCAAGGACTTATGCTCCTCCACTTTGACGGGGATTTCGCCAAAGTGCTCGCACTTAAGCAACTGATCAGCTTGCCGTGCTGTACGAGTCTTTAGAAGCAAACTACCGTTGCGCATTTTCTTAAGTTCCTCCAGTTCGCCATAAACGCCTTCGATGTGCCTGCTAAAAAGGATCGACTTCACCAGCTTAAAATCGTGCCCATCGGTTCTGGTAGCGACCAGAAACCTAGGGAAGCTGGATCCCATTCATTCACGCTGGGTATGTTCCCAGGGAGTTGAACCTCTCAGGGAAGCAAAAGTTAAAGACTTAGGTGGGGGACCACCTTGAGAGAGCCGACTTCGTTTGGAAGCCATGCCCGATAGCATCCTCCCCGAATGCCACCCACTCCGATCAGGGGTCTCTGTAGCCGAACCAAGCAGCCAAGGCAATACCCACCTGGTCATAGCAGGTACTGCCCGGGGTCCGATGTTGAACGATGCCTAATACGGGATGACTGAGGCAATGAGCACTAAAGACTCCCTTCCTCCAGTCACCCGCAATAGCATGTACCCCATAGCGTGTACAGAGCACTAAATATAGAGAAAAAAAGAAAAAATAATAATAATATGTCCTTCTGGCATCGGCTGTGCGGGGACCTGTGTTGTCAGGCGGATACCTCTGCCAAGGTACATGGCGCTCCCACCACGCAATGGTCCTGGGTGGACAGTTGCGGGCTTTTGGGCGTAATCGCACACGTAAGAGGCCCATCTCCGGGCAGCACGCACATCAAAATTTTGAATGGTCTATATCTGACCCTCGGAAAAATAATAATAAAATAAAGAGGGGACCATGGCCACACGACCCTTTAAGTCGCCTTCTACGACAGGCAGGGATTACCTGTGAATGTACTCGACCCCTCCCATCCACAGGAGGTCCAACACATTATACCAAACCACAATCCATGTCCGCGCCTAGGTCGCCCCTTTTAGTCGACTCATACGACAGGCAGGGGGTACCGCGGGTGTATTCTACATGTGCGTCCCCCACCCGCAGGGGGTAGTGTGTTTGGTCCGCCAGAGGTATTTTATTTCCCTCACGTCCGCCGGCAAGCCGGTTAGGACCCCCTTATCCGCCACCTGGGACGCGCCACGTGGGAGTATCACCTCTCCCCATGCTACGCCTTCGTAGCAGGTTCGTGGAATTATTAAAATGTAAGGCGTACTTCAGCCGAGGGGAGAATATTATTCGAGATGGGTGACTGATCAAATTTCCTTGATCATCCGCCAAGTCCAGAACCATGTCCACTTCAGATAAGGTTTTAAACTATTTTCTATCACTCTTTTGTAATATTATTGTAACCGTAGTCCTTGTTTATCTATTTGCAATAATTTCTATTAGTCTTCGTAGTTAGAAATTTCATTCTTCTTTCCTTGGTGTTGGTAGAATTTGAGATGAGTGTGAGAGTGTACTTGGGACCTATTAATTTGTTCTACTTGAGTGAATATCTTAGAGACGGGTTCTCGCTGTCCCAGAATAAACATAGGAGATTGCTAAAATTATTTGACCCATGCGATAATAATTATTAATTTATTAAATAATTTAAAATAATTTTTGAGTTGAATGGGTCAGAATATTGGCGTGTTCTATTATTTTAAGATTTTCCCAGATGATTTGTGGTCTGTTATGGATTCGGGATATGATAGAGTCATCTATGATTTATTAAGCTATATCCTACGAGGACGTGATCGCGCGCATAATAATAATAATAATAATAATAATAATAATAATAATAATAATAATAATAATAATAATAATAATTTAACATCACTCCGGTCTAAAGGATAATTTATGGTCATGAGTATAATCATTATTGAGCTTATAAGAGGTGCTCAAATTTGAGTAAATGTAGGCCTGGGATACGGTCGTGTTTTGAATGTTCACTTATTTGCATTTACTGTGTTATTGGATATTTTAGACTTGGAAATGGATCGGACGATAGGTATTTATTTGTGAGTCCATTATTTGAGTCGATTTTGGAAGAGAGTATGTCTCTGAACATAGTTTCTTCATGCGGAGCACATATTAATTGAGATTTTTGAGATAGTAGGAGAATAATAATAATGACGACGTGACTCATAGACCGCATACGCGAATGTTTATTTATCCGATGCTGTAGGCAATTTTATGGAATTATGTGTGATGAATTCTATTTTAAAATTTTACTGGAACATCGTTGTGAATTTTATTTCATTGTGAAAGTTATAATAATGATACCATCACATATCAAATGATCGCAATAGTAGTCATTAGCTGATACCGTCATCGGGAAAATTTCTCAAATTTCGAATAAGCATTAAAAATAAAAATCAAGAACTCGATTTCGTTAAAATTATTTATTAATGTTGCCGTGGGTCTAAGCATGAATGTGAGATGGATGATTGGATAATATTTTATGACTGATTTTTCATGGTGATTTTTCGTCATGATGTTTTGTACGCTATGCGCGTAAATTTTCTTCGATTCCATGTTGTTTGAGACGAGTATATTTGACTCGGTTATGAACCCTTAAGCATTTTTACGGTGAAATAAGATAGATTTGGGTCCATTGCTTCAAATAAAAATAGATAGGCAAGGGCCACGTCCATGGATTGATTTCACTGAATGTAAATGAATAACCTTACGTGTCGAAAAATTCAAGATATTGAATCGTGAGTTGTGCACAACATTGAGTTGATTTACGCAAAGTTTAAAAATATGATAAGTTAAATGTGAGTCTTAAAACTATTTCAGTTAAATAATTTAGAGTTTAAATAATTAATTGTAGGAATATTTCATCAGAAGAAATTTTTTTTTTGAAGAGGGAAATTCAATGAATCAAGTGTAAATGACAAATTACTGTCGACTCAATTAATTGATTTAAAATCAGATTTTAAAAATTTGAGATAGGGTTATCTCAAATAACGAAATGATTAATTTCTTAAAACAATCAAGCTAATTTTATTTCATATATTTACACAACGTAATTTTTGAGGAAGAAATCCCGTTGAACTAGGAACCGGCTGGGAAGAAACAATTTATTTTATTTCAAGATTTCGGAAATTTTTGATATCTTATTAAATGCTTATTTTTAAATAAATGTTAAAACCCATTTTTCAGTGTTTCTCATTTGTCGCCAGTCCTTAGGTTATCCCTGCCCTTAAAATTTTTTGCATTGCGTGTAAGCGAACGTTCCGCCTCTGGGACTATCGCTCACCGGCTGAGTTGCCCGGTAATATGGGAGCAATACCGTGGGTGTATTTTTCTTCTGCGTCTCCCACCCACAGGGGGTAGAGAGAGAAAAAAAGAAGGGAACCGTCACTTCGAAAAATGAAGTAACGGACAAAGAAAGGCAAGGGCCACGAAGGGCGTGAAAATGAAAGACTCCCTAGGCCTCGAATGCTCTAATACCCTCCGGGTCAGAAAAGAACAAATGTTGACCAAGGGATGTCGGACAGGATAGACGAAAGTGATGAGTCTGGCACAAGTAAGGGGAAGCAATGCCAAGACTCAGCTAAGGACCCCGTAGTCACCAATACACACTCCCAAGTTGAGAGCCCCTTGGGCTCCTTTTAGTAGCCTGTTATGACGGGCAGGGGATACCGCGGGTGTATTCTACATGTGCGTCCCCCACCCGCAGGGTGTAGTGTGTTTGGTCCGCGAGAGGTATTTTATTTCCCTCAAGTCCGCCGGCAAGCCGGTTAGGGCCCCCCTATCCGCCACCTGATGATGATGATGATGATGATGATGATGATGCTTGTTTTAAGGGGCCTAACATCGAAGGTCATCGGCCCCTAATGGAACGAGATGAACGACAGGATAAATTTTAAAACGTATCCACTGACTAGAGTTTACAAAATGGTGATGGAAAATGAGTATGAGATCAATCAGTGGATCTGATTCGCAATGCCTTATTTTGGAATAAAATAAGCGAAAATACAGGAGACAAAGGAATAAGGCATTGCTTGCTAGGACAGATATAGATACGTACTTTACATTAGACTTTAAAAGAACACATTAAAATGCGCAACACAAACTAAAATGAAATCAATGGAATAAAAGCGCTATTGACACAAAAAACACTAGGACAAAGAACAGCATCACACACGAGAAAACAAACCACTATCCCTCATTAAGCGGATGACGAGGTCTGCCGACTGCTCGTCATCTCGCAAGATAAGGGAGATTGTACTCGGAAGGTTAAGACTACGGCGCAGATCGACCAGGTCCACACACTCCGCAAGGATGTGTACCACGGTAAGGTGTTCGCCGCAGGTACACATCGGAGGCGGTTCCCCTTTCAAAAGATGCGAGTGAGTCAGGATACCATGGCCGATCCGAAGACGACATAATACCACGGCTTCCCTCCGCGAAGCCCGAAGGGAAGTCCTCCAAACCTTCGTTGTTCCTTTTATCGCTCGCAGCTTACTGGGAAGTGGAATGGCCTGCCACTCCATCTCCCAATAGGACATAACCAGATGTCTCAGCTGAGAGCGAATATCACTTGCTGGAACCTTGAAAGGCAACGGGGGCAGTGTAACTGCCTCCTTGGCAGCCTTATCTGCTAACTCATTTAACTCTATGCCCATGTGGCTTGGGAGCCACAGAAACGTGATTCTGGTACCGGCGTCCGAACACCCGGCCAGCAGGTCCTGGATCCGCTGCACCAGAGGGTGCCGAGGCAAACACGTATCAATAGACTGGAGCGAACTCAAGGAGTCAGTACACACGTGAAAGTGTCGGCGTTCATTGTACAGTGCGTACCGCAGAGCTTCGCGGATAGCATAGAGCTCTCCTGTGTACACACTCCAGGTTCCGGGAGAGCAAAAAGGAACCTATCATTGTCGACAACGAACGCACAGCCCACCTTCGTATCTGTCCTCGAACCATCCGTGTAGACGACGACTGAACCTGGATAGCGGCCAACAACGGACAGGAAGAGCCTCCGATAAATCGAAGGGTCCGTGTTTTCTTTCGGGCCAGTGTGCAGATCCAGGATTATGTCAGGTCGTCGTACTACCCACGGAGGTACCCCACTTGGTTGTCTGACAAGGCAAGGAACCGAAGGTACGTCGAACAGTCTGTAACTGCTATCCAAGCGTATTCCAACCGGCCGCGTTGCTCGAGAACAAGCAGCGTACAGCAAACGGTTGCCATTATTGAACACGCAAGGATAGCTTGGATGAAGTGGCACCTGTCACAAATTTGCAGCATACGAAAGAAGCATTTGCTGGCGCCTCAGATGTAAAGGCGGCACACCAGACTCAACGAGCGGCTGGCAATTTGGCTTGTACGGAAAGCTCCCGTCGCCAACCTAACCCCTCTGCGGTGGATGCTGTTCAGCTTCGCAAGAACGCTTGGCCTTGCTGAGCCATATGCTGCACTGCCGTAGTCTAACCTGGATAAAATGTGTGCCCTGTAAAATCGGAGGAGCACCACGCGGTCAGCTCCCCAATTAGTGCTGCTAAGAAACTTCAAGAGGTTAAACCTCTTGGTGCATTGCACTTTTAGCTCCCGCACCTGTGGCTCCCACGATAATTTACTGTCGAAAAGGAGCCCAAGAAATCGGTAAGTGTCAAGAACTGGAAGAACATTTCCTAAATAAAGCTCAGGATGTGGGTGAAGAGTACGTTGACGACAAAAGTGGACAACGGAGGTCTTTGCGGCAGAAAACCGAAAGCCATGTTGTAAGGTCCACTTCTCCACCCTCCTAATAGCTTGCTGTAATTGTCGCTCTGCGACTACCATACTGCACGACCTATAATGCAGAGCAAAATCATCCACATATAGCGACGGTATTACTGCTGGACCAGCAGCAGCGACAATACCGTTTATGGCAATCGCGAACAGAGTGACACTAAGGACCGATCCCTGTGGGACTCCATTTTCCTGAACGTGATATTGCGAATATGTCCTCCCTACTCGATATCCGGCACCTGAGACGTGCCACGTGGGAGTATCACCTCTCCCTCTGCTACGCCAGCGTAGTAGGTTCGTGGTAATTCCGAAGATTTTCGTTTGTTTGCTGCCATTGTAAAGTGATACCGTGTTTCTATGGATACTCTTGTAGTGTTTAGTGCACTTTTAAGAATATAATTCGATTCTTTATTATTTCATTTTCTTCGGTAAATATAATGTACACAATTGTGTACAACCGGAATGTAGTGATGTAAATATATGCAGTGAACATAATCTCCATATGCTTTCGTTTTTGTTTTGTGCGATGTTATATTAGCTTTCAGTGTTTTCTTTTTTTATTCCAGAAATATCATGGCTGTTGTCACATTTTACATTTTTATATATTCCTTATTCAAATTTTCTGCAGCTGGCCTACAAATATGGCTAAGCCTACTACAAGTAAAAATAGTTCTGCACGAAGAGGAAAGTATCTTACTGTGGAGGAGGACTGGGACTCTATTTTAGATACTGTAATGCTATCCATTAGTGAATGTGTAATATTCCATTAAAAGTCGCCAGGTACTGTATATTGCAAAATGGTGAGGACTCTGATTGTGATTTAGATGAGGATGATCATATACCCCTTTTAACAAAGACAAGATCACCTAAAAATAAAACGTGTTGGAGCTGACAAAGTGAGTAGAGATGACGTATCTGCTGACATAATCCTCGAAGATGACAGGAAGATGAATCTCTGGAGGAATCAGAAAACGTTTTAGGCAGTGGAAACCACACCGAATCATGTGACGTTTATGCCAGAATATTGTTGACACCTAAAGAATCAATCAGGTGGAAACGAAAGCCTTGATTTGTATTGTAGAACCATACGAGGCCCTCACTTTTGAAGAACAGGAATTGTTGTCACCAATACATTACTTCAAGAGATACGTACCTGAAGAGCTATTTAGTTGCATGGCAATGAATACCAACATGTATGCATTGCAGCAAGGAATATCATACTTCAAACAGACAACAGCTGATGAAACAGAAAATTTGTTTGGTTTACACATACTGTCTGGCAGTCTGAAATTCCCTAGAATACGCATGTACTGGGATGCAACCCTCAACGTAAATGCATTTTTAGAAAATATGCCACGAGACCATGTCTTTGAACTGCGAACCAATTTACATTTGGTAAATAATCTTGAAATTCCATCAGACAACAAGGACAAGTTTTACAAAGTGAGGCCAATTTACACAGCCATTCGTAATCGGTGCAATGAACTTCAGATTGAAGAAAATGTTTGCGTTGTTGAAGGCATGATTCATTTCACGGAGAAGTTTTCTGCAAAGCAAATATATAAAGGGAAATCCCAACACGTGGTGAATAAAGATGTTTATGTTGTGTGGAAAAAGTGGACTTGTTCATGATTTTATTTTGTATCAAGGAGCCACAACGGAAATAACTGCCACTTCCTGTAAAAAGTTTGGTTACACCCTGCTGTTGTTTTGGAACTATCGAAACAATTGTCAAATGGAAAAGGTCACAAATGATACTTTGACGACTTCTTTTCATCGTACCACCTTTTTCAAGGTGGTGGTGGTGGTGATTATTGTTTTAAGAGGAAGTACAACTAGGCAACCATCCTCTGTATAACACTAATCGGAGAGAAAAATGGAAGGGATCCGACACTTCGAAAAATGAAGATATCGGTCAAAGAAAGACAAGGGCCACGAAGGGCGTGAAAATGAAAGACTCCCTAGCCCTCGCTAACGTAATAGCGTCGGGGTCGGAAAAGAACAAGAGTTGACCAAGAAAGGTCGGATAGGATAGATGAAAGTGAGGAGCCTGGCACAAGTAAGTGGAAGCAATGCCAGAACTCAGCTAAGGGCCCCGTGGTCACCAACCCACGCCCCAAAGTTTTGAGCCCCTGAGGCCACACCTTTTTCAAGCTTTGAAATAAATGGGTAACCATGCTGCAGGAACTGTCCGGCAAAACAGGTTTGGAGGAAGCATCCCATTTTCTGATAAAAAAACTATAATGAAACAGATCACAGGTTTTTGTGAAGAAATTGCTAGTGCTGACGACCTTACAATATGTAAATGGGTAGACCAGTCGTTTGATGTTTGTTGTTTAAAGGGGTCTAACATCGAGGTCATCGGCCCCTAATTGTACGAAATGAGGTGACAGATTGAAAGTCCAAAATCCTCCACTGACCAGAATTCAAAGCTTGAGGACGAAGAATAAATGGATGGAAGAATATGAATTTAAAACGATCAGTGGATCCGACCCACAGTGCCTCACATGCACAGAAGCTGGCACAAAACAACAGTATTACGGATCAAGGAATTGATTCAATAGCACGATGCTGAATCGATTATGCTTGTTGTCGAAACGGATCCCAAATCCAGATCATCGGCCCCTCATAATGGTTTTTATCGCTAGAAAAGTAGAACCATGGTATTTGTCATATTGCGGTAGTAATCAAGAGTAGCCTAGACTCGCGGTATTCCACACATTATGGTACTACTCACAGGTAATGAATTCGCACATGTATTACAGACCTACTGTATTTCGCACATTGCGGCGCCATTGACAGGCAACGCAAACCTATGGTGTTCATCACCTAAGTGTACTAACCACAGGGACTCGTACTATACCGTGGTGTTCCTCATATAGTGGGTACTGATCATAAGCAAGCCAGAACCATGGGTTCCCTCATCCCATGGTGTCACTTAAATTGTGCTACTAATCACAGGTACTGTAAAAGCCGTCGAGCCCTCGTCTGCTAATAATCACAAACCTATTTGGTACCCAACACAGTGGTACTACGCGCAAGTAAAAGCGACCGATGGCGTTCCCCGCGTGGTGGTACTAATCACCACCAGTTTCATGTTTCTAAATTGATCATCCCTTGGGCGCCCCTTTTAGTCGCATCTTACGACCGGCTGGGGATACCGTGGGTGTATTCTTCGTCTGCGTCCCTCACCCTCAGGGGATAGACAATGAGAAAGAAGAAGTAATCCGTCACTTCGAAAAATGAAGTAACGGACAAAGGAAGCCAAAGACCACGAAGGGCGTGAAAAAGAAAGACTCCCTAGGCCTCGAATGCTCTAATACCATCGGGGTCGGAAAAGAACAAGAGTTGACCAAGGGAGGTCGGACATGGTAGATGAAAGTGAGGTGGTGGTGGTGGTGATTATTGTTTAAAGAGGAAGTACAACTAGGCAACCATCCTCTATATAACACTAATCAGAGTGAAAAATGGAAGGGATCCGACACTTCGAAAAATGAAGATATCGGCCAAAGGAAGACAAGGGCCACGAAGGGCGTGAAAATGAAAGACTCCCTAGCCCTCGCAAACCTAATAGCGTTGGGGTCGGAAAAGAACAAGAGTTGACCAAGGGAGGTCGGATAGGATAGATGAAAGTGAGGAGCCTGGCACAAGTAAGTGGAAGCAATGCCAGGACTCAGCTAAGGGCCCCGTCGTCGCCAACCCACGCTCCCAAGTCGAGAGTCCCTGGGGCCCGTTTTAGTCGCCTCTTACGACAGGCAGGGGATACCGTGAGTGTATTCTTTATCTGCGTCCCCCACCCACGAGGGGTGAAGACCAGTCGTATTGTGTTCAAACGTTATTGGCAAAGGTACTGTAGATGAAGTTCAACGATGGGACAAAAAGAACAATAAATATGTCACAGTGGAAAGGCCTGAAATAATGAGAAGATATAATCATGGCATGGGAGGAGTTGATCCATTTGATGAGTTAATAAGCTACTATATGATTTTTATCAGATCCCGCAAATGGACTTTGCGTATGATTTTTCATGCGGTTGATTTTGTTATCGTTCAAAGTTGCCTTGAATATAGACGAGATGCAGAAAACTTGGGAATTCCATGAGATAGCAACTGGACCTTCTTTCCTTCCGTATCAGGGTAGCAGATGGACTGATATTTTGCCAGGAAAAGGTTTCCGGAAGAAATTGGGGACGTCGTTCTGAAGATGACGCTGCTTCAAACTTGCAAGTTGTACGAAGAAAAACAGGAGAATTACGCCCTGCCCAGGAAATACAGTATGATTCCATAGATCATTTACCTCTGCATGATGATGGAGCTCCAACTCGCAGCAAATTTCCAAAATGCACGGGCCGTTCAAGGATTCGGTGTAGGAAGTGTAAAGTGCGTCTGTCTCCAAAAGGACAGAAACTGTTTCCTACAGTTCCACACAAAACTTTAAAAGTGTTTTCAAACATTGTTTCCTAGTTTCTGTCTTGTCGTATCCTAGGAGGACAGGCTGGGCAATAGTTTTCAAATATCAGATTGACCTTGATAGAAAACACTTTCCGACACCATTAAATTCTTACTCTAATTTATTTAAACAGATTATCAAGTATACATTTTTCAATAATACTACAGCACACCTGTAATTATAACTCTCTCAACATTACTTTTAAATAATTAGTTTATCAGTCTTAAACTTCTTTGGAAAATACACACACTTCTACATTTCACTATACAACATTTATAAATTCCCTTCAGGCGTTAACCCCTTCTTGACCATTGGGACTTACAAGTCCCGCCCTTATAAAAGTGCATTCACATTTTAATCGCAGAGTTTGGATGGCACTTGACTATTGGGACTTGCTAGTCCCACTTCTGAGCAGGAAGCAATATACTTGTAGTGTTATTACTGGTCAACAGATGGCAGGTAAACGGTTATATCTTAGCTGTGGTATCTAGGCAACCGTAGAGAAAAGAGTAATCAGTTTTCAAATTATTTATTGCCTTGTGTGACAGTATAAATAAACTTATGAGATAATATTTATGAAGCATGCATATTTGGGAATATATTTCTATTACTGCACAAGGCTTCTAATATGTAATATCGTAAATATTCACATATTTCTAAAAGGGACTTGCAAGTCCCGATGGGCAGCTAGTGACACTCGTGTCGTGTTTTGTTCCATGCCTTAGTGTTGTTGGAGGGCGGTAAGAACTATACACGTTGTGTTAGAATTCGAGTGAAATGTTGAAAATGCTTAGGCCTAAGACAAAAGGATTAAGTGCAGATGAACTTATTTTTGTCTTATGTGAAGATATTCCAGTGGATGAAGGATACTTAACCGATTTGGAAGACAGTGACAAAGAAGAAACAGCTGATAATTTTACCAGTGTATTTGATGCAGAATTGGAAGATGCTGACTGTTAAGTATTTATTTATTTTCCCATCAATGGCCTGACACTAATACAAATAATACAAATGCAAATGAATAAATATATACAATGATATTTGAATGGTATTTTGCTCATATATAATTTTCATTACTTTTATGGGGTTATGTTAGTCACTGACAAAGTTACAGAACAGATACTAGTATTGATTGATTGATTGATTGACTTTCCCTATTAGTTATGTCAACATACAAATGCACAGTGATGTCTGAATAGTTTTATTCCTGAGTAGGACTACTCTTAATTTGTAGTGTTAGGCCTAATAATTATAAGATAGCAACTAGAATGGTTTGGAGGCTGTTATAAATTGCATATTTGTTTCAATTTTTAGGTGTTAATCCTGAAAATGGTGATGACTATGATGAACTGTGAAATGTTTTTGAAGCAAATACTGAAGATGGTCCATCAATTGAAAGTAAGACTGCAAGAAATAAAGCTAAACTTCCTGAGCCCAACAGAGGATGATGATGATGATGATGATGATGCTTGTTGTTTAAAGGGGCCTAACATCGAGGTCATCGGCCGCTAATGGTACGAAATGAAAGAACAAAAATGTCAAATTCATCCACTGACCAAAAAATAATAATGTCGTCATGAAGAATGAATGGATGGACATGAACCCAACAAAAAAAGAAAAGAAGAAGAAAACAAACAAAATACAGTGGATCAGACTCAAACAAAGATCATACATAATTGATTACTGACCAAGGGACCACTCATAAAGCACGATGATTCTTGATGTCGAAAGGGGTGCAAAATCCATGTCTAACGCCCCACAGAATGGTACATGTCGCGAGTAAAGTAGAAACCATGGTATTGGCATGTTGGGGTACTAATCAAAAGTAGCGAAACTCACGGTGTTCCACACAAGACGGTACTACTCACAAGTATTGTACTTCGTACAGGTAACGCAGACCTATGGTGTTTCTCACACAATGGCGCCACTCATAGCCAACGCAAACCAATGAGTTTCCTCACCTAGGTGTACTAGGCACGGATGCCGGTCCCACGGGCCCCGTGGTGTTCCTCACAGAGTGGATACTAATCAAAGGCATCGCAGACCCACGGTGTCGCTCATATAGTGGTACAACTCACAGGCTACGTCCAGACCCGCGATGGTGCTCACATGGGTACGACGCACGGGTACTGGAAACCCCCAGGCCACGCTCATGACTACTATTAAACACAAACCCATTTCGTACCGAACATAGTGGTACAACTCGCAAGTACAGGCAACCCATGGTGTTCCCCGCGTGATGGTACGAATCAAAAGTAGTTTCATGGTTTTAATTCAATCATCCCTTGGTCGCCCCTTTTAGTCGCCTCTCACGACAGGCAGGGGATACCGTGGGTGTATTATTCGTCAGCCTCCCCCACCCACAGGGGGTGTGTGTTTGGTCCGCGAGAGGTATTTTATTTCCCTAAATTCCGCCGGCAAGCCGGTTAGGACCCCCCTATCCGCCACCTGGGACGCGCCACGTGGGAGTATCACCTCTCCCCCTGCTACGCCTGCGTAACAGGTTCGTGGAACAGAGGATGGAGAAGAAAGCCCCCTTCGATGGTGATACCTGTATATGAATATCTGTTGTGCAAAGAACAAGAAATTATGGCATTAAAAGAGAGGTAAAGTGCCCCATTGTAGTAAAAGACTACAATGCAGATATGGGAGGTGCTGACAAAGCTGATCATCTGCGTGCCCTGTACTGTGTTGATAGAAAGTCACGAAAGTGGTGGCAAAAGTGGTTTAGGGGAATATTTGACATAATTCTTGTCAATGCCTTCATCATATATAACCAGATGTACCCAAAGATAACAGTCCTGCAATTCAGAAGAGCTGTTGCCCAAGGACCGGTGACAAAAAAGAATGTAGGAAGGAAGAGATCCTGCCAAAGACACATGCCAACTGATGCACCCCAACCTAAAAGAGGGAAAAGTGCCTATTCAGTGTCCAATGATGTAAGGCTAGGAAATAGGGGATGTCATTGACCTGCATTTTCACTGAATAGAGGAAGATGTGAAGTGTACAGCCTACAGAAAGTTGAGTCTAGGCCTTACTCAATTTGTAAGATTTGTTAAGTTCATTTGTGCTGCAATGACACTTAAATTTCCTGCACGGCGCTCCACATATTCAGGGCACTGTCTGAACAGATATGGCCTTTTAATTATGGTTACTGCACTCTAGATATTAAATCAAACCGTTCTGGAATAATCACTCGAAGAACAAGTACTGGTAGAAATGCAAGTTCATAATGCAAGCTCACTGTAAGCCAGAATGTTCTAGAGGATTACTGTCACTGCAGTCCTAAACGCATAGTTCTGAAGATTTAAAACATATTGGCAATGAACTGAATAAGTAGCACTCGGAAACTGTCCTGTTCCATTAATAGGCGAAGTGAATAGCCATTAAAGAAAATAATATTTGAAAGAAAACGTCTGACTTCATAAATTATGGATCACTCAAAATACTGGAAAGTTCTAGGCTTTCTGGGAACGCGATATGCGTATTCTGAATTGTCACAGTCTTTAAGAATCAAAACGTAAGTCCCTGTGCAGCACTTAGAAAGTATTGCATATTTCACAATTAGACGTAATGTTGAATGTCCCCTAAGTTTCATAGTCTTTACAAGGCGTAAATTCAATGAGGCACTCGAGAAAACAAGTCATATCGTTCACACGAAAGTTTATGTTGGTAGGGCACAAGTTCATTCTACACGCTCAGAAATTTTCAATGTTCCAGAAATTGATTCAAAAAATACAAGTTCGAATAAGTTCGAAACGTAAGTTCAATGCGGTACACAACACTCGTGAAAATACGAAGTCCTTTCAATCGTCGTCGAATAAGTAAGTCCCTATGTGGCACTTCAAAAAAAAAAAAGTTCCAATGTGTAGAAATAACAAAGTTCCAATGTGCCAAAATATTAAAGTCCCAACACGACACTCGAAGAAAATAAAATTCCAACGTGTCGAAATTGTAATGGAGTTTGAATAAGTACTCGCCATGGTACTATGTTGTCTCCATTACATTCATGCGTTCATATCATTTGTCTGCATCTCCGCGTGTTGAATATCGTGACTGTATGGCCTTTCCATTAATTGCTGATGGTGAGCCATCTAGTGGTGGATTTAGTACTAAAAATTCGAAGTGACTAGTTGGTGCTGCTATCTGGCCGCCTAAAGATAAGCTTGCTCGGCCGTGAACGGTGGCTCTAACAATCAACGTGGGCAGTTGTTCTAATTCTTGGCTTTTAACGGGAAGACGCGTTGAGCTAATCTCTGCTGGTTGTGCTTTAAAGATACAAATTATCTTACAAGAAGGGAAGATGGTGTGGACATTTGACCCCGGCTGATGGATTCTCCATAAGTGCCGAAGATGTGGTTTGTTTTTTGAATGATTTAATTTCTCGTAAACACCGACCTCGTAAGTAGCTTCATTGGATGTCATGACTATTTTAACCTGAGGGACTAATCCTGTTATTTTATGATGTTAAGACGCTGAGTACTTAAGTCTACGATATGTGAGAATTTCTAAAAGTGATTTTTGGGACATTTGTGGTTTAAAAAAAAAATTAGAGTCTAAAACAGGTCATCGTCGTCAACTTGTAATGTGAAAGTGTTTGGGGTTTCAATTTAATTAAGAAGATAATTATATGTTAATTTTAGCTTCTGCATTCAGTTATATTAGGTTTCGTGCACGAAAGGAATAATTATGTTCAAGGAGCTGCGACAAGATGGTGTACGAATTAATTGTATAACCATAAAAGCTTGGTTTTATTTCATATCCTGTTTTAAAACATAATCAAATATTTATTATTTAAAATATGTCAAGCCATTTCGGGCTATTAAAAGAAAAACTAGTGGTTTAAATGAAAGCTGATCTAATGACTTACTCGGTACATTGTGTTCTCATTTGATCATGGCGGTCGTCTTGTATAACACAGCTGTGTAATAGAATGCAAACGCAATGGGGGCGTGGCTGTGTTGGATCTGACATTTGAGTATCAGCTTATTATTGTGGTCTTGACATTCATCTGAATTGGAATTTTTGCGTGCATGGGATGATTTCTGCTGTGTTTGACTTACTCTTTTGATTTTAGTTATCGCCTCTGGCCAATATTGAATTATTTCATCCTACTTCTGGATTTTATTGTACGTTCTTGAATTATTTCTTCGATTTCTGACATAGTGTGCTTTGTGGGTTCTTACTGTTTTCACGCAACCTTCGAAAACCGAGATAGTCCATTAGATAGGTTTTCATTGTCCATTCTGTGATGGTTGATTCAATTATTTAATTTTCAATTGAACCACGTTTATTTATTATTCTAAAAAGGTTTTCTGTTTTAATTCAATAATTGTTGATGTAAGAATTTAATTTTCAACTGGGTTATTTTTATTGATCAGAATAGTATTCAGTATTTATCGTATTATTAAATTTAAAAAAAGGTAATTTTTGAGGTCGGTAAATTATAAATGTTTTGAATGATTAAAGTTTTCTTTAAATTGATCAAGGAATTATTATTTCAGCCAATTAATTAAGCTTATTTTAAGTTGATTCGCTTGGCCTCTTGTGTCCAGTGCTTCCTCAATCAGCGACGGCCTTTGGTTGGGATAATTGTATTTCCTTTAATTTGCTTATTTATCCCTGGTCGTGCTAACACTCTTGACTTTTACCTTACGTTGTGAGAGAAATATTAAAGTCCCAACACGACACTCGAAGAAGATAAAACTCCGTGGTGTCAAAATATTAAAGTCCCAACACGACACTCGAAGAAAATAAAGTTCCGATGACAATGTTCCAGTATGTCACCTTAAGAAAATAATAAAGTCTTATCGCGACACTTGGCGAAAATAACTAAGTTCCAATGAGACGCTTCAGAAAAATAACAGAGTTCTTATATGGCACTCTAAGAAAATATCAAAGTCTAATCACGACACACGAAAAAAAAAAAAAAAAAAAAAGTTCCAATGTGTCAATATGACAAAGTTCCAATACGATGCTCGCAAAAAATAAAGTCCCATTCAGGCACTTCAAGAATATGATAAAGCCCCGATACAACACTTAGAGAAAATACCGAAATACTTGTATTTCGCAGGCTGTCAACTAGAAGTTCGACACACACAATACTTCTCCTGTCACCCGTGTCACAGAGACGGCGGAGTGACAGACACTGAATTCGTAGGTCGGGTGGTCCTCCTTTTATACACGTTCGCATGGAAGTGTCTAGAACTCGGGTACTATCTACCCTTATAACTTCTATAATACTCGGTGGATTTTCTTGAAATCTTAACAGATGATGTCCATTGTAAAGGCTTTTAAGATGGCAGTGTCAAAATAGCGATAAAGTAGCTCAAAATGTACTTTTGAGGATGAGCTGGAACATTACCATATATGGTAGCGGATAGCTGGCTTACGGCGGCCACGTCACTCGCTGGGTACGTCACTGCGTTCGGCGGGCTGCCTAGCTTCCACCTCGCGCGAAGTTCAACAAACATACTTCGGACTTCTCTCGTAGCGGCGTTCCCGGTACAATAAATATAGTAGTCAAGAAAAGGTTAAGGTCCCTTAAATAGTTGATACTTGTCCCGGGTTTTGAAGCTTCTCTCTTCTTGCTTCTTTCTTGAATCCTCATTGCAGAGTTCCTCTGAATCTTCCCTGATTGTTTCAGGACTCGAACACAGGACTCTAAGGTGAACGCAAACTGAAGCTACTGTATCTTCGAACACTCAGTGAGTTATCTACGTGCTGACTCTGTACTTTACCCTATGGGACACAGCTAACCAGTTCTACTGCTTGACAGTCATACTTGCTGCCTAATTTGAATAACTTCGTATACTGCTGTCTTCAATGACTGATGGCAGGTTCAACTGATGCCTGATCTAACTCCATAGACTGCAATCTTCACTGACTTTATTCTACAGAGTTTACTCTCTGCCAAGTGACCTAGTGACTGTCCCTTCCCGAGAGAACGCTCCTTTCCAAGTTAACAGAATAACTGCCTGACCAGAATGCCCGATCAGAATGACACCAGAATGACGACCAAAAATGACCAAGGGTCTCTCTTGTGACTCCCCTTTATCACTTCCCTGAGTTTCAGGAACAAGCCATCCCCTACTACTCTGTTCCCTCACATCACTGATCTGTTAGCTTAATATCGGTTACTTCAAGTGTGGTCCCACCCGTCTCCTACATCTACATGTGACTGGTGACCTTCCACAGATTCCTTCTAGAAGGAATAATTGCACCACAATGTGAGTTCTTATTTTACAGGGCAGCTTACTACGTGACTAACAAGAGGCTTGCTTTTCCTGGTCCACCCAATTTGAGCCTCTAACTTAAAGTGACTGGACGTCCCGTTTTGAACGGGACAGTACCGTTTTTCAACCTGTTGTCCCGGTGTCCCGACATATTTTGTCGGGACGCCTCTTTGTCCCGTTTTGTTAAAAACGAATTTTAATTTTTGTCTCTATTTTCGTCAACGTAATATCTGAAATTGTTATAGATACTGAAATTCGTGTATGGCAAGGTAACTGTTTTTATGTCCATAACAATTAAGCTAGTTAAGAGTAAAGAGGGAATATAGGAGGCTGTGACAATATTCGTTACGAACAACAACAAATACGGCAACCCTGCTACTCTGCCTGCATTTGTTTTCCTTGCTTGAAGCGAATCCCTGGTTAATTCTCTCAATAACAGGAGTTAAGAGTGTCGTATGATGCAGGATTAAAGATGCCGAAACGAAAATGTATGTTCACTACTGCGTTGCAAGAAAGGTAAGTGCCTTATTAACTTAGAATTTATAACGAATTTAATGCCATTCAACTCCCAGTAATTATGGATAGATCAACAAATACTTTTTTTTATCGTAGGTATACGCAGTGGTTTAGTTGGACCGGAACGGGCCGGAACGCCGTTCCGGAAAATATTTTCCCGCTTTAGAAAGACGTGACATTTTTACATTCAGTAAGACAATCTTATAATCTATACATAGCGCTGAAACGTCATGGGTGTACTCTAGCGGACTAATATCGAACCTTACGGTTTTATGTTCATAAGATACGGTCGCTTTTACACTCCTGGGCGGTTTTCTGGTTCTCTAAGGTTGGCTACACTGCTATTGGATTCGGAGAGCGGAAAGCGAGCACAACAACTTTCTTCCACTCGTTATGTTTGTGTGAATCCGAGTTTTATTTTATGTTTTGTTCAATGTATTGCTGTGAAGGAGATACTATGGAATCTCTCTGCAGTTAATGAACATCAGTAGCCCTGTAGTACCTTCCAAGTTTTCCAGTGGTTGTGAAAGTGAGTTATGAGTGAGACCATGAGTTTAATGAAGTGCCTAGGTTCAATAAGAAAAACGTGCTGGGGATGGAGATGAAGAATCAAAGAATACTAAAAAGGTGTATGACGGCTCGAGTAAAAGCGAAACTGAATGGAGTTCTGAGAACATTCGTTTAATTAAAGACGTGAGTATAAAGACAGAGCCTGGTTTAAATGTTGCTGAGACGTGTGATGCTGATTCAAGGGAGAATCTAGGTTATAGTTCTACATCTTCTACCATCGACTGTAAAATTCAAGGATCCAGCTATCGAAAATAAGATTTTCCAGACTGTTGGAACGAGTCTCAGTACCGTTATTTTTTGTCAGAAGACAAGTGGTTATTTGCTGAAAATAAAAATTTAGGCTGCAATATGTGTAAATAGGAAAGTAAATTACGATTAGGGGTTTCTAAAGGGGCAGGACTTACTTAAGCTAATGAAAGTACGGGTAGAATGCAAGATTCATCCCAACGGAAATAATATTAATCAACAACAAACAAGCCTTCAGAAAAAAATATTTGAGCATGAAAAATTCAGAATCTCACAAAAAAGTTGTTACACAAATCAGAATCTAATTAAAAATATATTTTTGAAAGTAGCTTGGACTCTATGAATGTCAAACACCTAGAAACCACCGTTCGAGTATTTCGAACAGCATACTCAATTGCGAAAATAAATAGACCCTTCGTAGACCTACAGGCTTATGTTGAACTTCAACAATTAAATGGTTTAGACATGGGACGAGTTCTTCATACAAATTTTAGTTGTGCTTATATTATTGAACACATTTCACAGGAAACGAGAAATAAAATAGCAAAATCTGTAACAGAAAATCAGAGGAGAATCAGTATTGTGATTGACGAAACAACAACAGTTAGTGTAAAATCTGTTTTAGTATTATGTTTGAGATGTGCTCTTTCAGATAATTCTGAAGTTGTTTCCTTTTTCTGAGACTTGATAGAACTTGAATCAACTACAGCAGATGTTATTACTCGAGAGATATTAAGAATCTTTCTTCATATGGGATGAATGAAAACTTTCTGGCAGAACATTTAGTTGGTCTAGCATGTGATGGGGCCTCTGTAATGTTAGGTAGAAAAAATGGAGTTGGAGCACAGTTTTTTAAAGTTATTTCCAGATACAGTAATCAAGCACTGTTTAAACCATCGCTTGGAATTGGCCGTTTCTGATACAAGAAATGAAGCTACAGGTGTTAATCATTTCCATTCGTTCTTTGACAAATTGTATTCTTAATGCAGCATGTCTCCCAAAAATCAAGGGGAACATTTGTGCTGCTTCGCTGGAACAAAGAGTTAAGAAGATTGGGAAAATATTTACAATAAGATGGGTAGCATCAAGCCAGAGAACTGTAAAAGCTGTCTGGGCAAACTATAGTGCACTAGTAAAACATTTTAGTGAGGCCAAATATGACCACCAGAGAGATTCAAAAGAAAGGGCAAAATTCCAAGGTCCAGAAAATATGTTAACACGTGTAGAATTTCTAGACAATATTGCAATTATGTATGATGCTCTTGTTGAGTTAGCTGATTTGTCATTAGAGTTGCAGAAAAGAGAGACAAGTCTGACAGAGGCTCAAAATGCAATCAAGCGCACTATAAAAGTGTTTGAATCTATGAACTTAGCTTCTGGAGAATACTACAGAGCAGTTCTTAAATCAGCAGAAAACAAAACGTTGATTCTAAAATAGTTGTAAGAATTGACAGAAAGCAGTTTTTTAGAAGTCTTGTGAACGATTTAAATAACGGTCTTATGGAAAATGTGTCCACATCATCTCATCTTGGTTCCAGCTCTAGCCAGCAATGACATGAGAGAATGACAAAAGTTATCAGTGATTCAAAGGTAGTGGTGGTGGTGGTGATTATTGTTTTAAGAGGAAGTACAACTAGGCAACCATCCTCTATATAACACTAATCAGAAGGAAAAATGGAAGGGATCCGACACTTCGAAAAATGAAGACATCGGCCAAAGGAAGACAAGGGCCACGAAGGGCGTGAAAATGAAAGACTCCCTAGCCCTCGCAAACCTAATAGCGTCGGGGTCGGAAAAGAACAAGAGTTGACCAAGGTAGGTCGGATAGGATAGATGAAAGTGAGGAGCCTGGCACAAGTAAGCGGAAGCAATGCCAGGACTCAGCTGAGGGCCCCGTGGATGCCAACCCACGCTCCATAGTTCAGAGCCCCTGGAGCCCCTTTTAGTCGCCTCTTACGACAGGCAGGGGTTACCGTGGGTGTTATTCTACCGCGCCCACCCACAGGGGGAAGATTCAAAGGTACTATACAAAAATAATTGGCCCTCCACTTCTACTTTGGATATCTGCTATGGTAATGAGAGTGTTGGCAACCTTTGTGACTTTTTCCACATGTCAGACAAGAGGAGGTACATTAATGCTTTTAGAAAGTATGTCGAGACCAAGGAAATTCCAGTGGAGATGATGCCTTTAACCAAGACTGTACAGACCATTTCCATCTCTTCAGCAGAAGCTGAAAGAGCTTTCAGTACCATAAATGAGATCCACAAATAGGCTGCTGGTTGCAAGATCAAGCGGACTTTTTTCATAAGCAGCGTTGGACCTCCTGTGCATATATTTAACCCACAACCACATGTCAATTCATGGCTACGAAAGGGGAGACGTTCAGCTGATGAAAATACTTGTCGGAAACATGAGACCGATGTTTTTGACACCCAATACAAGTTCATTTGGAAATTGCTGAATTAATAAGGTGAGTTCCTGAAAATATTTTGTTTCAACTAAATCACTGGGTATACGTTCATAAAGAAAACACTGACCGATTGTGATTGTGATGTTCGTTGCACCATTTATAACACCGAATTATCTGTGTCCCATGGAGGGAAAAGCGACAATGAACATCTAAAATCAAGGAACAATAAAAACGCAGAAACTGCGGCATCGTCATCCAAAAGTGTAACTTCATTTTTTGGGCCAACTTCAGCAACAGACTGTGAACTGCACTTGGCTGGAATTGAAGGAGCCTGGACTTACCACATGGTTGAAGAAAATCATAGCCTTCGCTCAAATGACTGTGCTTCGAAACTAATAAGAAATTGGTTTGAACAGAAATACTCTTGCGGTCGTACGAAGTGTGAAGCCATTGTTGTGAACGTACTTGCACCTCATTCTTATGAAATACTGCAGAAGGAATTGAATGAAATCAGGCTTGTTAACACTGTTTATAGATGCTTCTAATCATGGGGAGAAAAAGATTTTTCCTGTTATGGTTAGGTACTTTTTACCACAACAGGGTGTCCGTGTTCGAATTTTGGAAATTGATGAACGTCCCGGCGAAACAGCAGATATTGTTACCGATTATCCGATTGACGTGTTTGCAAAAAAACAAACTTAACAACAAGATAATTGCATTCTGTGGTGACAATACTAATAGTAATTTTGGTAGGGCAGCACGTAAGGGATCCAGAAATATTTTCCACAGACTTAGGATGTTATTACATCGTGAAATACTAGGCGTAGGATGTGCAGCGCATATAGTGCACAACACAGTTAAGACTGCTGCTGATCGTTTACCTATCGATGCAGAACTTGTTATTCACAAAATACATGACCATTTCACTCATACACCATTAGAGTAGAATCACTAAAGGATTTCTGCAATTTTGTTGAGACTGAGTACAGGAAATTGTTAGGTTATAGTAACACCATGTGGTTGCAATTTTTGAAGGACTAAGGTAATATTTTTTGAGTCAGGAAAAATGTCCAATGATAATGAAAGACTTTTTGAAAACCCATTGGCGAAAACTGTTGTTCTTTTTCTGCACAACCAACCTACAACTTTCCACCAGGCAGTTCTCCAGGTAGAAGGTGAGTTAACAACAAGAGTTGAAGTAGCCATGGCACTTTCTATGTTGAAAGTAAATATGACTCAGAAAAAAAGGAACAATTTTATCCCAGATGTTGTAAAATGTGCTTTGCATAAACTACAAGATGACGGTAAGGTGAAAGTAGAGGACTTCCAAAAAAAAAAAAAAAAATGCTAATAGTTTCTATGATTCACGTATTCAGTACTTAAAAGTCTGGACTGACAGATTTGAAGTATATAAGAAATTTGAATGGATCTCGATTAATAATATCCTGAAATGGTTGATGATCATGATGATGATGATGATAATGTTTGTTGTTTAAAGGGTAATAACAGCGAGGTCATCGGCCCCTAATGGTACGAAATGAAATGATAACAAAAAGTTCAAGAAATCCACTAACAAAATAAATAAAAATGTCATGAAAAATGAATGGATGTACATGTTCCAAAAAAAACAGAAACAACAAAAAACAGTGGATCTGACTCAACAACGGTCATAAATAGTAGTATTACTGACCAAGGGACCACTTATAAAGCACAGTCCTGAATCGATTATGCTTGATGTCTAAAGGGGTCGCAAAACCAGGTCTAAGGCCCCTCAGTATGGTACATGTCACGAGTAAAGTAGAATCATGATAATATTTCTCAAGCTGCGGTACTAATCAAAGGTAGCGTAAACTCACGGTGTTCCTAACATTAAGGTACTACTCACAAGTATTGTACGTCGTAAAGGTAACGCAGACATATGGTGTTTCTCATACAATGGCGCCACTCATAGCCAACGCAAACCGATGAGGTTCCTCACCTAGGTGTACTAAGCACGGGCGCCGGCATTCCCGTGGTATTCCTCACATAGTGGGTACTAATCACTGGCAACGCAGACCCACGGTATCGCTCATATAGTGGTACAACTCACAGGCAACGCCCAGACCCGTGGTGTTGCTCACATGGGTACGACTCACGGGTACTGGAAAACCACAATGAACACCGCTTGAGTGCTACGAATCACAAAACTATTCAGTACCTAACAGAGTGGTACTACTCGCCAGTAAAAGCGACCCATGGTGTTCCACGCGTGATGGCACTAATCAAAACTAGTTTCATGGTTCTAATTCAACCATCCCTTGGTCGTCCCTTTTAGTCGCCTCTTACGACAGGCAGGGGATACCGCGGGTGTGTTCGATGATGATGATGATGCTTGTTGTTTAAAGGGGCCTAACATCGAGGTCATCGGCCCCTAATGGTACAAAATGGAAGAACAAAAATGTCAAATTCATCCACTGACCAAACAAAATAATAATGTCATGAATAATGAATGGATGGACATGAACCCAACAAAAAAAAGAAAAGAAGAAGAAAACAAACAAACAAAATACAGTTGATCTGACTCAAACAACGATCATACATATTTGATTACTGACCATGGGACCACTCGTAAAGCACGATGATGCTTGATGTCTAAAGGGGTGCAAAATTCATGCCTAAGGCCCCACAGAATGGTACATGTCGCGAGTAAAGTAGAACCATGGTATTTGTCATGTTGGGGTACTAATCAAAAGTAGCGAAACTCACGGTGTTCCACACAAGACGCTACTACTCACAAGTATTGTACTTCGTACAGGTAACGCAGACCTATGGTGTTTCTCACACAATGGCGCCACTCATAGCCAACGCAAACCAATGAGTTTCCTCACCTAGGTGTACTAGGCACGGATGCCGGTCCCACGGGCTCCGTGATGTTCCTCACATAGTGGATACTAATCAAAGGCAACGCAGACCCACGGTGTCGCTCATATAGTGGTACAACTCACAGGCTACGCCCAGACCCGCGGTGGTGCTCACATGGGTACGACGCACGGGTACTGGAAACCCCCAGGCCAAGCTCATGACTACTACTAAACCCAAACCCATTTCGTACCGAACATAGTGGTACAACTCGCAAGTACAGGCAACCCATGGTGTTCCCCGCGTGATGGTACGAATCAAAAGTAGGTTCATGGTTCTAATTCAATCATCCCTTGGTCGCCCCTTTTAGTCGCCTCTCACGACAGGCAGGGGATACCGTGGGAGTATTATTCGTCAGCCTCCCCCACCCACAGGGGGGGGTGTGTTTGGTCCGCGAGAGGTATTTTATTTCCCTCAAGTCCACCGGCAAGCCGGTTAGGACCGACTTATCCGCCATCTGGGACGCACCACGTGGGAGTATCACCTCGCCCCCTGCTATGCCAGCGTAGTAGGTTCGTGGTCCTGAAATGGTTGATGATGATGATTTTTGTTTAACGGGGACTAACATCTAGGTCATCGGCCCCTAATGGTACGAAATGAGACGAAATGAGACGAAATGGAATGACATATTAAAAGTCTAAAATTCTCCACTGACCAGAATTCAAAAGCGTGAGAACGAAGAATGAATGGATGGACATGAATTTAAAACAATCAGTGGATACGACCCGCAAGGTCTCACATTCACATAAACTGACGTGACAAAATAGTATTACTGACCAAGGGACTACTGCTATAGCATAACACAATCGATTATGCGTGCAGTCAACAGGGCGTCCTAAATCGAAGTTATCGGCCCCTCATAACGGTACTGATCGCTAGCAAAGTAGAACCATGGTATTTGTTCTGTTGCGGTACTAATCAAAAGTAGCAGAGACTTGCGGTATTCCACACACTATTGTACTACTCAGAGCTTATGAAATCCGACATAGAATATAGACCTATGTTTTTCTCACTTTCCGGCGCCATTTACAGGCAACGCAAACCTATGGTGTTCATCACAGAGTACTAACCACAGGGACCTCTCCCTATCCCGTGGTGTTCCTCATATAGTGGGTACTAATCATAGGCAAGGCAGAACCATGGTAGCTATCATCCCATGGTCCTGCTCATATGGTGGTACTAATCACAGGTACTGCAAAAGCCGACCGCACGGTGCTCCTGTGTGCTACTAATCACAAACCAATTTCGTACCCAATGTAGTGGTACTACGCACAAGTAAAAGCAACCCTTGGTGTTCTCCGCGTGGTGGTACTAATCGCAAGTAGTTTCATGGTTCTAATTCAATCATCCCTTGGTCGCCCCTTTTAGTCGCCTCTCACGACAGGCAGGGGATACCGTGGGTGTATTATTCGTCAGCCTCCCCCACCCACAGGGGGTGTGTGTTTGGTCCGCGAGAGGTATTTTATTTCCCTCAAGTCCACCGGCAACCCGGTTAGGACCCCCCTATCCACCACCTGGGACGCGCCACGTGGGAGTATCACCTCTCCCCCTGCTGCGCCTGCGTAGCAGGTTCGTGGATCTGTGAGTTTTATCTGTGATTCAGGGCCGGTTCTACCATAGGTCGGTAAAGTGGCTGGTAGCTACGCAAAAACTACCTGGGAGTGTAAATCACCTGGTAATTTGGTCTGCGTGCGACCACGTCCACGTAAGTGCCAGGTAACAACCGGGAACATTGCACTACAATACATATATTAGCTAGACTGATTTTGGTCTTCGATTATCGTGCACGCTATCGTTAGGAATGTTAAACTCATCTCGATCGTCTTATTTTCCCGTATTTGGCAACAGCTGATGACGTCGTGACCTAGTTTGCATCATTCACTTTGGTTTGCATTGCTAGTTTTGTTGTGACCACGCTGGATTCCGCAAATGAAAATGGCTAAAAGAGTGTAGTTCCATTTTTTCTTCACGAGAAATACATTTACTAACGGATTTAGTTTTGAAGTACAAGGACATTATCGTGAATAAGAGAACAGACGCGGTAACATGGCGGGAAAAGGAAAATCAATGGGAAAAAATCAGCCAAGAATTTCACGCGGCTGGATTTTTACGGTCGTATAAGAACCTTCATTCTAAATATGAGCGCATTAAAAGATGCTGAAGGATACAGCGGAGAGGAAGATTCAATAATACGCTACTGGAGGTGGCCCTCGGCCGAAATTGAAGGATGTGGAGCCATGGGAGGTGAAGCTTACTCTAATCCTTTCCTGATGATGATGATGATGATGCTTGTTGTTTTAAGGTCATCGGCCCCTAATGGTACGAAATGAAAGAACAAAAAATTTCAAAGGCATCCACTGACCAAAATAAAAATAAAATACGTCATGAAGAATGAATGGATGGACAGGAACCCAACAAAACACAAAACAAACAAACAAACAAAAACCAGTGGATCGGACTCAATAGAGATCGAAAATAACATTATTACCGACCAAGGAACCACTTAAAAAGCACAATGATGCTTGGTGTCTAAAGGGGTGCAAAATCCAAGTCTAAGGCCCCACAGAATGGTACATGTCGCGAGTAAAATAGAACCATGGTATGTGTCATGTTGGGGTATTAATCAGAAGTAGCGAAGACTCACGGTGTTCCACAAAGGATGGTACTACTCACAAGTATTGTACTTCGTACAGGTAACGCAGACCTATGGTGTTTCGCACACAATGGCGCCACCTACAGCCAACGCAAACCGATGAGTTTCCTCACCTAGGTGTACTAGTCACGGGTGCCGGTCCCAAGGGCCCCGTGGTGTTCCTCACATAGTGAGTACTAATCACAGGCAACGCAGACCCACGGTGTCGCTCATATAGTGGTACAACTGACAGGCTACGCCCAGACCCGCGGTGTTGCCCACATGGGTACAACGCACGGGTACTGGATTCCACCCGGCCAGGCTTTTTACTGCAACGAATCACAAACCTATTTCGTACCAAGTTAGTGATACTACGCGCAAGTACATGCAACCCATGGTGTTCCCCGCATGATGGTACGAATCAAGAGTAGTTTCATGGTTCTAATTCATTCATCCCTTGGTCGCCCCTTTCAGTCGCCTCTTACGACAGGCAGGGGATACCGTGGGTGAATTCTTCGTCTGCCTCCCCCACGCACAGGGGGTGTGTGTTTGGTCCGCGAGAGGTATTTTATTTCCCTCAAGTCCGCCGGCAAGCCGGTGAGGACGCCCCTATCCGCCACCTGGGACGCGCCACGTGGGAGTATCACCTCTCCCCCTGCTACGCCTGCGTAGCAGGTTCGTGGTTAATCCTTTCCTTAAGTGTGGGTGGACTGGAGCCTTGTTTCTATTCGGATGACATTGGAGTGGAAGTAGAAAGTAAGTTGAACAATGTTATAGCTTTATTATGGTATAGTTATTGAGTAACCATATTATGATTTTAACTACCATGTTTGAAATTTACTTTATAGGTTAAGTACGTATGTTGGTCATGCGTTTATAATACAAGTTTCTCTTTATTTTTCAGTTCCGATGATGATGATGCTTGTAGTTTAAAGGGGCCTAACATCGAGGTCACCTTTTGGGCGGTTAGGCCATGTGCATTTGCAGAGTTTCGCCCAAACGTGCCATTTGGGCTCATCAGCTGGATTGGCACGCCCCTCCATGACTCTGCTTAGCAGTGGCAGACCCAGCGCATGGTCCCGCCGTGTTAGCAAATAGCGATTGTTAACCTGCTAAAGGAGAAGGAGATTCAAGGTTTTGTGCTCTTCCACTTTGACAGGGATGTCGCCAATGTGGTCGCACTTAAGCAACTAATCGGCTTGGAGCGCAGTGCTCGCCTTCAGAAGCAAACCACCATTGCGCATTTTCTTTATTTTCCTCAAATTCACCGTATACACCTTCGATGTGTCGACTGAAAAGTATCGATTTAACCAGCTTGAAGTCTTGCCCATCGGTTCTGGTAGCAACCAGGAACCTAGGGAAGCTGGAACCCAGACTAATACGCTGCGCTTGTTTCCTAAGGGTTAAAGACTTGGGTAGCGAACTACCCGAGGCGGCAGTGCCTGAAATCATCCTCCCCGAATGCCACCCCCTCCGATCAGGGGTCTCTGTAGCCGAACCAAGCAGCCAATGCAATACCCTCCTGGTCATAGCCAGTACTGCCCGGGGTCCGATGTTGGACAATGCCTAATACGGGAGGACTGAGACAATGAGCACGAGGACTCCCTTCCTCCAGTCACCCGCAATAGCACGTACCCCATAGCGTTGATGATGATGATTCTAGTTGTTTTAAGGGGCCTAACATCGAGGTCATCGGCCCCTAATGGTAGCAAATGAAATAACAAAAAGTTCAAAAATCCACTGACCAAAATAAATAAAAATGTCATGAAAAATGAATGGATGGACATGAACCCAAAAAATAACAAAAAAAACAAACAAGAAACAAACAAAAAACAGTGGATCCGATTCAAAAACGGTCATAAATAATAGTATTACTGACCAAGGGACCACTTATAAAGCATAGTCCTGAATCAATTATGCTTGATGTCTGAAGGGGTCCAAAAACTAGGTCTACGGCCCCTCAGTGTGGTACAAGCCGCGAGAAGTAGAACCATGATATTTCTCCAGCTGCGGCACTACTCAAAGGTAGCGTAAACTCACGGTTTCCAAGCAGTAAGGTACCACTCACAAGTATCGTACGTCGTAAAGGTAACGCAGACCTATGGTGTTTCTCACACAATGGCGCCACTCATAGCCAACGCAAACCGATGAGGTTCCTCACCTAGGTGTACTAAGCACGGGCGCCGGCATTCCCGTGGTGTTCCTCACATAGTGGGCACTAATCACAGGCTACGCCCAGACGCGTGGTGTCGCTCATATAGTGGTACAACTCACAGGCTACGCCCAGACGCGTGGTGTCGCTCACACGGGTACAACTCACAGGCAACGCCCAGACCTGTGGTGTTGCACACACGGGCACGACTCACGGGTACTGGAAACCCACAATGAACCCCCCTCGAGTGCTACGAATCACAAAAATATGGAGTACCTAACAGAGTGGTACTACTCGCAAGTAAAAGCGACCGATGGTGTTCCGCGCGTGATCGTACTAATCAAAAGTAGTTTCATGGTTCTAATCCAAGCATCCCTTGGTCGCCCCTTTTAGTCGCCTCTCACGACAGGCAGGGGATACCGTGGGTGTATTATTCGTCTGCATCCCCCACCCACAGGGGGTAGTGTGTGTGGTCCGCGAGAGGTATTTTATTTCCCTCAAGTCCGCCGGCAAGCCGGTTAGAACCCCCCTATCCGCCACCTGGGACGCGCCACGTGGGAGTATCACCTCTCCCCCTGCTACGCCAGCGTAACAGGTTCGTGGACCCCATAGCGTGTACAGAGCATTAAATATAGGTAAAAAGAAATAAAAATAATTAATAATATGTCCTTCTGGCATTCGGCTGTGCGGGGACCTGTGTTGTCAGGCGGGTACTACTGCTCGGGTACATGACACTCCCACCCGCCGCTTGCTGGGTGGTTACTGACACGGGCTTTCGAGCGTAGTCGCACACGTAGGAGGTCCATCTCCGAGTAGTACGCACATCAAACATTTTGAAATGGCCTACAATTAACCTCGAAAAAACAATGAAAGTTTAAGAGGAGACCATGGCCACATGACCCTTTTACTCGCCTTTTACGACAGGCAGGGATTACCTGTGGGTGTATTCAGTCTCTCCCATCCACAGGAGGTCCAACACATTGTACCAAACTGCAATCCATGTTCGCGCCTAGGTCGCCCCTTATGACAGGGAGAGGATACATCGGGTGTATTCTACATGTGCGTCCCCCACCCGCAGGGGGTGACGGATGCCTTCCTTTCTCGGATGTTCTAATAAGGAAGCAACCGGACGGCCCCTTAGGACATACCGTCTATCGTAAGCCTACTCACACAGATCCATGTAAATATGGTGGTGGTGATTATTGTTTTAAGATGAAGTACAACTATGGAACCAATCTCTATCTCCAATGCGCCCGTAAGGGGACTGATACGTGCTCGAGCGGCTAGATCAGGACTCCACAAGCGGCCTGATACGCCGGGGTGCAAGGTTGCATATTGGAAACGTTTGTTATATGTGTTCGCTTTTTCGTAAACATTTCTACTTGAAATCTGTTCTTGGTGTCTCAAAGTGTCACCAGAGTGCTCTGGTACACTCCTTTGGCATAGAGAATTGATTAAAATATCGATCGAGAAATCGGTATTCTGTTGTTTACAAGATGGCTGAGAAGGAAGTTGCTTGCTCGCGCGATATATTCAGTAATAGCGAAATTCAAACCTTACTTGATGTTTCAAGCTCTGATTTCAACAGTGGCAGTGAGGAAGAAGTTGTGCATGTCATATCGAATGATTCAAGCGAGAGTGAAGGTAATTTTAGTGAAAATAATGAGCAACCTGTTCAATGGAATTGGGTGCCTGGACAGAATTCTCCAATTATTCACAAATTTTCTGGAACAAGTGGAGTGAATCCTGGTAGTGGTATATGTAGAAATGTAAGAAGATATTTCATTTTCGGGAAGTACCTAGATGGCAACATTGTACAGTTCATAGGAGATGAAACTAATAGGTATGCCAATGCTAATCCAAACTTTTCTCAGACGAACACGAATGAAATACGTGTATATAGTAGGTATATTGCTCTTTGTATTCTAATGGGACTGGTACAAAAACCAACAATTCATAGTTACTGGTGCAAAGATGCAAGTGTTGATAAACCCTATTTTAGAACTGTCGTGCCTCGCGGCAAATTTCTCGAACTGTGGTTAACACTTCAAAGGGATTTTTTATGTGTTATATTTCTGCTTTGTTCCGTTTTTTGTGTCATGAGCAATAGTGTGGAATTTCTCAATAACATAATCCAGTTCCCGTGATAATACACGCACTCGATCACCCACTATACTGTTTTAACCGAAAGCTTGCAACGCCAAGGTTGCATACTAAAAAGTTGGCAGATTCCTAGCAATGTCAGGGCACAGGGCGGGTGGGTGCTTCGGCGCCCGTCAAACCTGTGATTTGGTGGAGGTATTTGGATGACACATTTGTGGTACGGACATAAGGTCCTGAGAAACTTCATGTATTTTAAACCACTTAAATCAGCAACATCCTTCAGTTAAATTCAGTATGGAGATGGAGTCGGACCGATGCCTTCCTTTCTTGGATGTTCTAATAAAGAAACCGGACGGCTCCTTAAGACATACCGTGTATCGTAAGCCTACTCACACAGATCCACGTAAACGTAGTGGTGGTGATTATTGTTTTAAGAGAAAGTACAACTATGAAACCAACCTCCATATGACACTAATAAGAGAGAAAAAATGGAAGGGGTCCAACACTTCCAATAATTAAGGTATCGGCCGAAGGAAGACATGAGCCACGAAGGCCGTAAAAATGAAAGATCCCCTAGGCCTCGAATGCTCCAAGACCGTCGGCATCGAAAAGAACAAGAGTTGAACAAGGGAGGTCGGACAGGATAGACGAAAGTTAGGAACCTGGCACAAGTAAGTGGAAGCAATGCCAGGACTCATCTACGGGCCCCGTGGTCGCCAACCCACTCTCCGAAGTTCAGAGCCCCCTTTAGTCGCCTCTTACGACAGGCAGAGGATATCGTGGTGTTGTTCTACCGCCCCCACCCACAGGGGGTCTCCATACAGATTCTCGCCACCATCCAGCACAAAAACAGGGCATTCTCACGACACTCGCCACGAGAGCGACACGAATTTGTGAGCCATGAAAATATCCAGGAGATGGGCACACTCAAAAAACTCACGTTCACGGGTAATGGTTACAGCGATGTACAGTTTCATAGAGCCCTGCATCCCAGAGGGACAATTAATCAAAGCTCTCAGAAAGAAAAAGTGAAGGAAACTGCCTACATACCTAAGCCCCCAGTCACAGAGCATGGAGCGATCAGGAACAAACAACTGCCATCGAGTACTAATGCCTAAATTCGGCATTAGTACAGCCCGTAGACCGGCGTAATTTTTAATGTTACAAGTGAGTGGAATTAGTGAAATCTTACTTGGACAGCGTCACAGAGGATAGATGTGTTCTTTGCGATGTCCAGGAACCCACCATCACGCCCCAAGAAGCACATTTACTTTTATAACCTAATAAAGATTATTACACGCCATGTTCATTTCTGAAGTAGGTACTTGTATTCTTATTGGCCAATGTAAAGTGGCACGTGATCTCCTTCCCGTCAAGTATGTTGATGATAATCCGTTACCAACCGCAGCACAATAAAAGCGCAAGTCGTATACGAAACTAGGGGTCTAACGCCGCTTCGCGGCTTCTAACCGTCCAGACCAATGGTCAAGAATCCTAACCGTCCAGACCAATGGTCTTGCCTAGATCCTGTCCTAACCGTATACGAAACTAGGGGCCTAACGCCGCTTCGCGGCTTCTAACGGTCCAGACCAATGGTCTTGTCCACGGCAAGAATCCTAACCGTCCAGACAAATGGTCTTGTCCACGGCAAGAATCCTAACCGTCCAGACCAGTGGTCTTGCCTAGATCCTATCCTAACCGTATACGAAACAAGGGGCCTAACGCCGCTTCGCGCCTTCTAACCGTGCAGACCAATGGTCTTGTCCACGACAGAACGGGGAACAATTCGAAGCATAGTTCCTAAGTACAGAGGTTGGCAGCACTGAGCACTGCTGCAGAACATCCTTTCCAAGAAAGCCGCGAGCGAGAAAACAAACGACAGTCGTTACGCGTCTGTGTGAATAGCGGTCCACGGGCTGGACTAATGATCTTCATTTACCTTCTCATACTCGTCATCGATCAAGAGGGATCGACTGCACGATAACAGCTTATGCTCCCGCCCAGTACCGTACAGGCTACAGACGTATTCTTATTCACCAGAGGAAAATAATGTGTTGTGAAAGTGATAGTTCAGGTGAAGATATTATTCTAATGTATGAATATACAGTATTGGGAGAAAGAAACAGACGATCGCAGTGGACAAGGCAAATTTTCCTTAAACGTGAGAGCCTTGGCGAATTCCAACTTATGCCTTCGTTGTGGAATGACGAAGAAAAAATCAGGAGCTAGTACTGAATGTCCATCAATACCGAAACAGCTACGTCCATGGTAAAATATAAAAAATAAAAGATTAGTGGCAGGAACATTTCGTTGCATTCTACAGGTTGCTAAAAAAGTATTGATAAAGAAAGACTGCCAACAATGGATGCATTTATGTACAACAATTTTAATTCATAATTTGAAGATTCTACAATTAACTGTGGAAATGTATTTATTTACAGGTTTCTGGCCACTGGTGACTCGTACATGTCTGCATCTCACAGATTTAGGATTGCACACAATACAATCAGTAGATTTGTTCGTATTATATGTGATGCCATTCATAAAGCATTACAGCCAGAATTCTTGACTTTCCCCCCCCCCAAAAAATAAGACTGGGAGAAAATTGCAATACAAGACAACAGTAGATCATTTTACTTCAATTATGAGACTTGAATACCAGTTATACTTATTTTTTTAATGATGCTGGTTATTGGGACATAACTACTGTCTTTTCAAAGGATAATTTGAGGCGTGATTATTACATGGGGTTAATAGCTCTTAAATTTTCTATTTTCTTCTTCTTCATATGACTTGGTGAGACCCCACCTACCGGTACCAAACTAATAGTTATATCAAGAAATGCTTCCCAGTAAAAATTTATATTACCTAATGTACAAATAGGACGTTAGTTACAATCCCGTAGATAACTTTGAAAGAAAGAAAAATGCACATATGTTCTGAATATTGTGAAATTGAGAAAAACAAGGAAAACCGATGGAGTTCCTTTTTCACCGTTTTTTTTCCTATTTGCTTTACGTCGCACAGACACAGATAGGTCTTATAGCGACGATGGGATAGGAAATTCCTAGGATTGGGAAGGAAGCGACCGTGGCCTTAATTAAGGGAAACCACGGAAAACCATCTTCAGGGCTGCCGACTGTGGGGTTCGAACTCCCCATATTTCCCGAATGCGAGCTCACAGCTGCGCGCCCATAACCGTACGGCCCACTCCCCGGTTTTTCACTGTTTAATATCCCCCAAAACTGTGATCTTTCTCTCTCTCCCTCATTATCCTCTGCAAATCTCTTGTTGCCTCTCCTCTTCTTCCTTATTGTGCCATGTTCACAATAGTAGCATATCGCTTTCACGACATGTTCCAGAATTTCAGTACAAAGAATCCAGGTCCAAATCCAAACTTTGCAAGAACAATCCTGTCTTTATTTACGTCATTGAAGACTACAGCAACTTCAAAAGGAGCTAATTTTACCAAGAGGCTGTGAAGAAAGATTGTCTATGGATATCTCTTCCAAAGTAGAACATTCAAGTTCTCATTAGGGTTCTGTGCTTTCACATGTGTACATTTCTTGAGGAGTTCAGGTAAGGCTAGTGCCTTGTACACTGGCTTAATAACTAAAGGAAAAGCTTCCAGATTACTGTTATTATGGGTAAATTGGCAGTGTAATAGACTGATGCGTGTCACAACTTCACATAAATTACATACAGATCTTGTTTATTACCGCATCACTATGCATAAACCAACTTTGCACTGGTAAGTTGATCTAATCGCTCACATGGGCAATAACAAAACCTATTAATCTAAATCCTGTATTCCATCCAAGTTACTGGTAAACTACTTTGTACAGTGACAGATTTTTCACAAAGCACTGGTAGGACTCTTTCTTACCTCAATGTTGATTTTGCCTTTCTGTATATTGTTCACATGTATCTTCGTTACTGATGTCGAGACTACCAAGCCTACCCATCCTGAAATACTGTATTTATCAATTGAAGGAAAATGAAAACTTTTGTCTTCAAATTCATCAAAAATATGTACAAACAATGCAAAACAATAATAGGTGCTAATAACAAGCTGATTCCTCCACGTCATGCCCCTGGATAGGTATTTGATATCTCAAATACTGAACTAAACATCAGCAATTGGCTGCCAGACTATCTTTATAAGAACTTCTGGCAAATTTCAACATGCAGATTCCACCAATTCAATCTACTGTTCCCAATGGCTCTTCTCAGAGCCCCATGACAAAGAAACTGGGAAACGGCATCAAAATCTGCCAAATTAATGCTGAAGGCATCGGTCAATGTAAATATCTCTCCAGAATACTCTGGGATAACAATATTAACTTAGCACTCATCCAGAAAACTCATGTAGCTAGTGAGGAGGAACTCAAGAAGAGAGGGAGAATTTATGACTATGATGTAATTGGAGCGACCTATGATAGTGTGTACGTAGTAGAAACATATACTCGTAAAATTCTGGATCACGTGGAGCTTCTCTCTTGTAATGCAGATAACAGCATCCATACAGTTGTGGTAAGATTAGAGGATTCGATCCCGGGATTCCGACCGCTTTTCAATCCCGTAGTTTTCGAGATCCCGGGATTTTCGGGATTGACATTTTTAAACATCTGCAAAATAGACTGCGTGAAGCGAAACTCTCAGTACGTTATTTATGCGTCTTTTCGGTGTGTAAATGGCTGTTCTCGTTTAGCGCATCACTGAATTGTTCATTCCCTATGTGCGTGAAAGTTTGACCACAATGCGTGCATTAGTACATTTCCTCTCCTGTGTGGGTGAGATGAGTGAATGCCTTCTTGTAATTTAGCGTCAAAAAGGCGCTTATAGATTTGAATAATCCAATGCTGTTGGAAGAGTCCGATTTCGAGCTCATCGATGAAATCATTAAAGTCTTGGCTCCAGGCAAATTAACTGTAGAAGCACTCTGTCGCAGTGATGCGAATTTATGCACAGCTGATGCTTCCCTTAACCCCTTCAGACCTGGTGTACATTATAATGTACGTAACTTTTCATGCCCCTTACATAAACCCCAGCAGCTCCTTTGATGCTGGTGACTGTACACCGTAATGTACATCCTATCTGTGCACTACTTCAGATTTTACTGCCCTCTGTGATTGGAAATACGAACTTCAACTGTAAACAAGGAAGATGGAGAACACAAACCATGCTGATGAAGGTATGTGCTATTGTTTTGTGTGTTTATGAACCAGATATCATGAAAGAATTATACCATAATAATGCAACTTAAATTACATGGGCATGATGTGCTGTTTTATGGGGCAAAAGTCAGTGTACATTGTAATGTACATCTGGACCCAAGTTATGCTTAGCAGTTCATAACTTCAAAGTTCGGCTACGTCTAATTATGTGTTCTAGTAGTAATTTATTAAGTTATACAGTGTCTTTGAAACAGTTTGTAAAATGTAAATAACCTGGTAGTTCACATTTTCAATGTTTAGGCACTTCGTTGTCTCAACTGAAGAAAAATATGGCTCCCGAACGACTCAATCCCAGTGATCCAAATTACGCATCTATAAGTTTAGACATACTGGAGAACGGCGAGGCATCTGACATTGAAGACTTCAACATAGTGATGAAGAGGACCTTTTAGACATCCCAGTACCAATGAAGAGGAATAAGAGAACTGTAGGCAAGGATAAAGTAGCCGCGACTGAAGCAGAACAAGAAGATGAAGATGTAGGCCTAAATGACGATGCCGAGGAACTAAGTGATGATGATGATGATGCTTGTTGTTTTAAGGGGCCTAACATCGAAGGTCATCGGCCCCTAATGGTACGAAATGAAAGAACAAAAATTACAAAGGCATCCAATGACCAAAATAAAAATAAAAAATGTCATGAAGAATGAATGGATGGACAGGAACCCAACAAAACACAAAACAAACAAACAAAAACAAAAACCAGTGGATCGGATTCAATAGAGAACGAAAATAACATTATTACCGACCAAGGAACCACTTATAAAGCACAAAGATGCTTGGTGTCTAAAGGGGGTGCAAAATCCACGTCTAAGGCCCCACAGAATGGTACATGTCGCGAGTAAAATAGAACCATGGTATGTGTCATGTTGGGGTATTAATCAGAAGTAGCGAAGACTCACGGTGTTCCACAAAAGATGGTACTACTCACAAGTACTGTACTTCGTACAGGTAACGCAGACCTATGGTGTTTCGCACACAATGGCGCCACTTACAGCCAACGCAAACCGATGAGTTTCCTCACCTAGGGTACTAGTCACGGGTGCCGGTCCCAAGGGCCCCGTGGTGTTCCGCACATAGTGAGTACTAATCACAGGCAACGCAGACCCACGGTGTCGCTCATACAGTGGTACAACTCACAGGCTACGCCCAGACCCGCGGTGTTGCCCACATGGGTACAACGCACGGGTACTGGAATCCACCAGGCCAGGGTTTTTACTGCAACGAATCACAAACATATTTCGTACCATGTTAGTGATACTACTCGCAAGTACATGCAACCCATGGTGTTCCTCGCATGATGGTACGAATCAAGAGTAGTTTCATGGTTCTAATTCATTCATCCCTTGGTCGCCCCTTTTAGTCGCCTCGCACGACAGGCAGGGGATACCGTGGGTGTATTATTCGTCAGCCTCCCCCACCCACAGGGGGTGTGTGTTTGGTCCGCGAGAGGTATTTTATTTCCCTCAAGTCCGCCGGCAAGCCGGTTAGGACCCCCCTATCCGCCACCTGGGACGCGCCACGTGGGAGTATCACCTCTCTCCCTGCTACGCCTGCGTAGCAGGTTCGTGGGAGGAACTAAGTGTTGAGGAGGTTAGTGAAGAAACACAAAGTAATGATATAAATAATTACATCGATATCTTGACAGATAAATCGCAAATTAAGTATAGAAGTATAGAAGAAAGTATTTATGCAGGAGGCACCATTCGAGCTAATCGATTTTCAAATCATCCATTGCTTTCAGATAAGAGGGATGAAAACAAGAGGGTATACAGATGAAGTGTCAAGTCGTGGTGGTGATGATGTCATTGTCAAGTGGCTCGATAATAGAACTGTCAGTCTTGCTTCAAATTTTGTGGGGAAAGCAAAAGAAGACAAAGTTTACGATGGGACAGAGGTCAGTCAGCCTACATCGAGCTACCCCGCCCATAGATAATAAAACTATACAATCAGTGCATGGGAGGAGTTGATCTTCTGGATCAATTGATAAGTTTATATAGAATTTTCTTACGATCCAAGAAATGGACACTAAGAATAATTGCCCACTGCATTGATTTTGCGAAACCAATAGGTGGCTTGAGTATCGAAAAGACTGTGATGCTTTAGGTATTCCTAAGAAGGAAGTACTTGACTTATTACATTTTATAATGAGAGAAGCTGATGGTCTCTTAATATTTGGAAGAAATGTTAATTTGGAACGGCGTGGAAGACCAAGTTCTTCACCAAACCCATCATCACCACCAACACGATCACGACATGGTACTGAGAAAAGACCAGGGGAAAGATGTCCAGTACGACAACACAGACCACATGCCACAATTTGATGATAAGGAATAAGCCACAAGATGTAAGGAACGTAACTGTCACGCGAGATCACACATTTAGTGTGACAAGTGTAATGTACACCTCTGTTTGACCAGTAAGAGAAACAGTTTTGTTTCATTCTATAGGATGTTGTGCAAAAAGCTAGACAGTAATTGATGATTTCATTCATATTCTGGACTTTTTATGCTGAATTGTGAACCAACTACTTATCATTTCTCTGTAAGTAACATTTATTGTTCAGTTTGACATATTTCTGGAAGATAACAATTTTGGTATGGCCGGATCTGAATGTACATTGTAATGTACATACTGAATTTTGTATAAATAATTTTTGAAAGTTGCCTATATTCACATTAAAGTGGTTTGATCCATGGAGTTAGTTTTCGTTGAAAAATATTTTTTTCTTAAAGAAAAAAAATCAGGTCTGAAGGGGTTAAGTTTCCTTTTAAGCAGTTAAATGACAATAGCTCCGAGTTGGCTTCTAAATTGAATATACATTTACAAAATCGCATGAAAGATCGCCGAAGAAATGAGTTGAGTGGCGTGTTATGCTACCTACAAAATCCTCATAGTGACAATGTGGCGTTGGCGATCAAGGATGAAATAGAGTACATTTTCAAGTCCGAGCAAAGTCCTGATAAAAAGCCAGATTGTTTCTTTAATTGAGAGATTAAATGGTAAAAAAATGACGAAGATGAAGAACAAAATATGCAAGTTGAGCCTACAATTACAGAAAAAAGTGATTTGACGCTCAAAGGAAAGCTTCAGCTGGAAAAAGAAAACAGCATGCAAATTATGTCTCCTGAAGCATTAAATGAATTTTCCAGAATCGTTAAGGATATGAACCTATACGAGTCTTCAAATTCTACTCGGAGCTATAACCTAGAGCAGGCTTATAAGTATTTACTAACGATTCGTCCAACTTCCATCAAATGTGAACACCCTTTCTCAGCAGCTGCATATATGTGTAACAAATTGAGAAGCAGGCTTGGTGATGAGGCACTGGACGCGTTGTTATTTCTCAGATAATATTTTTGCAATTCAAATTAGAATGTTCCTATTAAATTGATTTTCTTTACATTTACGAGAAATGTGACTGAATAATGTTATTTTTAAATACGTTTTGCTAAGAAACATTCTACCTACTTATTATACTGTCACATGAAAGTCGCGTATTTAGTCTATGTTCAGAGAGATTGTTGTTAATTTAGAAAGTGTATTTGCATAGTTTGTTACATGAAGGTTTTTTTTTAAATGATGTAAGTTTAAAGAGATCTCACTGATTCTTGGAAAAGAATAATTTCAACATAGATACAGTGATTTTAAATCTGGTTTATCTGACCCTAAGTCTGATTAGTTAATTGGCTAGGTGTATACCGTAAAATATGTTGATTTTGTCTAAATTTCGATTTGCTGATTAAAAAGCTGATTTATGTAAGATTTTCTTATATTTTATTTGTAACCTTCAATCCCGGGATCCCGGAACTGACCGAGTGTAATCCCTAAATCCAGGGATTAGAAATAAGGGCCGGGATCGAATTCCCTAGATAAGATTCCAAGACTTAACAGCAGTTAATATCTACAAACCACCAATGATCCCCTGGCATACCCCAGTTCTCCCAGCTTTTAATCATCCTGCCATCTACGCTCTTGACTTCAACAGTCATCACGACATATGGAAGTATGCAAAAAAAATATGAGAGGGGTAGTGCTCTTGCTGCACGGGCTGAAGATCGTAACCTACAACTTCTTTTCGATGCTAAAGATGGAGAACGCTCAGATCAGCTAGTTGGAAATGTGCATACAATCCAGACCTGGCTGGCGACAGTTGAAGGGCTGGATTTCCGGCATTCAAGCAGAAAAGCTTGGAGCCTCCTGAGAAAACTTCGACGCAGTTCATCAGTGACCAAGGAGGACTCTTGAGACCTCACCAAATAAGATTGCGAGTCATACTGTGTCAACTTCTAGGCCTACAGAGGTCAATGATCACACTAGGTTAGTTAAAAAGAATATGAAAATACTCAGATCTTCATCTCCATCATCATCTTCGTACTCCGAGACTTTCGCTTTAGAAGAAGTCAACGACGCAATCAAGTCTATGGAATCTGGCAAGGCTCCAGGCTTTGATGGCATACACCCCAAGTTCCTTATAAATGCAGGACAAAATACTAGGAGATGGTTAGCTTGATTCTTCACAGACATTGCAAACCGGTATCCTTCCTAAACATTTCAATAAGACAAAAATTCTCGCCATCTTAAAGCCCGGAAAATCTTAACATCAATCCCAAAATTACAGATCAAATGCTCTGCTTAGCTGCTGCTACAAACTTCTTGAAAGACTTGTTTAAAACAGGATTAGTTCTACCATAGATGCACACATTCCTGTAGAGCAAGCGGGCTTCAGACACAACCGTAGCTACGACGACCAAGTGCTTTCCCTCATGACATATATTGAATCAAGCTTCCAACTACAGCTGAAAAAGTCTGCAGTCTTAGATCTATTATTAAATGAAAAGCGCACAATGTGGAGAAAAAAAAATTGTACAGATGGTCAATTATCCTGATGCCGTTCTTATTATTGAGGTTGTCCTCATTTTGCAGTTTTGTGCATGGTATCTTTCACAATGATCGTTGCACGGGTTACATTTACAGTCTTCGTTCGGCTGGTGGAAGTTTTTGGTTTGGCAGAATCTGTGGTGAAATCCATGAGTGGCGTAACGTGTGATTCCGTGCCGAAGCTCGTAATTTGCTTGATTCCATTCTTCCGTCATTATGGCGTCCGTGGAGTAGAAGTCGGACCAAATAGCATGTCGTTTCTCGTTTAAAGTTTGGCGTGCATTCTCGTAGGGCTTGGTATTTGGTAGACAAAACTGTGTTTTGATATCGTCAATGAAGTAGACCTCTTTGGTTAGAACATATGTTAACCTTGAAGGGGCTGACTTCCCAATGCCTAGAATTCTCTTGAGATATCGGGCCTTGACTTTTTCTATTATCATCAGGTCGCTGAGTGTGAGTTTTTCTCAGGTCCTGAACAGTAGCATTGCTGTACCTAATGATATTTGTTGAGGATGTTGAATGTTGTAAATGGCTCTTATTGCTGCGGCTGCTCTTTCCTTGACGTGGATATTGTAGGATGTTAGAGTAGTTTGGAGGGTGACTCCAAGGTACTTGAATTTCGGCACTACTTCTGGAGGTTTGTTGTGCATGGTTATTGTATTTTTAGGTGCATGTATTCCTCCTTTCCTAAAGGTCATTTGTTTAGTTCTGTTGTGGTTTACTTTCAAACCGTTTCTTTCTGCCCATGAAGTGAGCCTCTTGAGATCTTCTATGTTTTCTGAGCATATTTTTCATATCATCTGCTTAAAGTATAAGCAATGCTGAGGTATCCATGATTATTTCTTTAATGTCTGCTGTCATGATGTTGAATAAAATTGGGCTGATTGGGTCACCTTGTAAGACTCCGTTTGCTTGGGTTACGTTTTTGGATAGGGTCATGGTGTCTGATATTTTGACATAGTTATATCTGAGGATATTCGAGATTATGATTGCTATCGGATATGTAGCCCCTATTAGGTAATTGAGTTTCTATCAACAAGGTCAAAAGCCTTACGATAGTCTACGTAGACTACAAAATGTTTCTTTCCTGGATGCCTCAATGTATCTTGGACTTGTTCTATTAGGTATTTTACGGCATGTAGTGTGCGTCTTCCCTTTCGGAAGCCGAATTGATGTTCTGGTATCTGGGAGTCTATTTCTTCTGCAAGCCTGATTGTTAAGATTTTCATGAAGATTTTGAATGATGTATTTTCGAGGGCTATACCTCGATATGAATCAGGATTGTCAGTTTCTCCTTTTTTAAACATCATTTTGATTGTTGACAATCTCCATCCCCAAGGGCTCTGAACTCTGGAGCGTGGGTTGGCGACCACGGGGCCCTCAGCTGAGTCCTGTCATTGCTTCCACTTACTTGTGCCAGGCTCCCCACTTTCATCTATCCTATCCGACCTCCCTTGGTCAACTCTTGTTCTTTTCCGACCCCGACGCTATTAGGTTTGCGAGGGCTAGGGAGTCTTTCATTTTCACGCCCCTCGTGGCCCTTGTCTTCCTTTGGTCGATACCTTCATTTTTCGAAGTGTCGGACCCCTTCCATTTTTCTCTCTGATTAGTGTTATATAGAGGATGGTTGCCTAGTTGTACTTCCTTTTAAAACAATAATCACCACCACCACCATGACAATCTCCACTGCTCTGGAATTTCCCCAGTGGGCATGCATGTGTTGAATAGTTCTACCCAGTAGTCTAGCATGACAGGTAGAAAGTCTTTCAGGTGTTCTGTGCAGATGCTGTCTGGGCCGGGGGCATTTCCATTTTTTTTCCCCTGCTGTTATTGTATTATATACTTCCTGCCTCGTTATGGGGATGTGATTTCCCGTCATTGTTACTGGAGTTAATTCAAAAGCTGTTGATCTGTGTTGGAGGTTGAGAATGCTTTTGAAATGGTTTTCCCATGACTCCATTGAGATATTATTTGTTGCTGAAGTTTTTGGTTTCCTACGTACTAGGAATGGGTCATTTTGGGCGTTTGCAGCACGTCTCCTGGCGTCTTCCTCAATGTACTCCGTTCTTGTTTTCTTGATTACTGATTTATATTTCCTTCTTTGTTCGGCGTATTAGGCCAGGTGACTCGGGTTTGAAGTGTTCTTCGCTCGATGTAGCGGCAGCAGGTTTTTTTTTCGTTCATTGTAACAGTCTTTATTGAACCATGGTTGTGATCTCCTTACTTTCGTGTGAGTTTGGCATGATTGAAGGTTTCTTGTACACATTTTCCACTACTTCAGTTAGTTCATTTCGTTGAACTAATAGCCTTGCTTTATCTATTTCATCACTGATATGTCTTAGTTTCTCCGGATCTAATTTCCGGGATATTTTCTTCCCTGGTTGTATTGGCAATTGATCAGTATGAGTGATTTCAAAGACTGTCGAGATTGGTATATATTTCCTAATCGGGGCTATGGCTGAAGTCCATAATGCTTTTTGACTGAATTTTTTAATGTCTGTATCTCTGTAAAAGACTAAATCTATGGCGCTGGTTCCATTCGAGGCTATGCACGTTTTCATGTAGGGACTATTAACAAAGACATAGCCGCCGGCTTCTTTCAGTGTCTCTTTAATCAAATCTGTTCTGACGGTTGGTTTGTCTATTCTTGCATTTCGGTCGCCTGCGAAGATTACTCTATCTGTTTGCGTTTGTGACAAGGCCTCTGTTATTCTTTCGATTGCGTCATCTATTGACATATGTGGTTGAACACACATGCCAATGATTGATAGTAGGTTGATCTTTACGATAATTGTGCTTTCTTCTTTTATTACTTGTTTTATTTTCCCTAAGTTCGGTTTGAGAAAGATGGAGACCCCTCCTGCTGGTCTTCCTGTGGTCTGACGGGCGAATGAATGAATTCCGTAATATCCTTCAATCTTGAAAACCTGTGTTAAGAATGTTTCTGTCAGTATAATGGCGTTGTAGTTGCATAATGTCTTTATTGGAAAGAGAGGCAGGGCGTTTTTTATGCCTTCAGTGTTCCATAGGAGCATATGTGTATATTTATTGTAGTTCTCCTTCAGCACGGTTTGTTCTACGAAAACGAAATCATCTTACGATTATTCTATTTGGCCAGAATTCCGGTCGTACAGCATCTTCAAGGAATTTGAAAGGGAAGCCTATTTTGAAGGCCTTGTTTTCACTTCGTGTGTGAAGTTCTTCGCAATGGATATTGTACCGGGAGGTACACCTCTACGACGCAAATTTAAATCTTGCGCCTTAAAGAACTCCTCTACAGGAGAAACAGTGAACTTGAAACTAGACCAACTTATAAATTTTCTCTGAAAATGGCACCACTAAAATTTGGCGTAATTTTGTTATTGTGAACTGTGTGAATTTCTACTTGTTTTTGTTTTCCATTCATCAAGAAGTTTGGACACTGTCTCATAGGTATCACCGCTAAAAGACTATGGTCATGCAGCCTGGCGCGAAGGGAAGGAACCTTTTATGAAGAAGTTTTGTATGCATAAGTTTTTTACTAAATGATCCTTTATTTTTGGGTTGACAATATTTATCTTTTCTTTCCGCCTGTTTTGAATCCAACCAATCAATAACTTCTGTAATTAATTTTCAACCAATCCCGTATTTCTTCTTCGACTTTGAGTGTAACTCTTGAATGTAACCAATAAAATTCTGTGGGCGTGTCTTGATTATTCATGAAAGGTCTCGAACTTTCCCCGAGTGTTTATAAACTGCGGATTTTCACACCTCTTGGCCATTTGATCAACATCTAACTTAGTGTGTCAAAAGGGGGGGGGCGGGAGGCGCCTCTTTCATCAAGCAGCAGTCCTTCAGCAAGGTAATGACCTGTTAACATCTTTATTTCTTGCTAGCTCCGCAGTTTAACCTGAGGGAAAGGTCCGAAAATGTAACCATGTAACCTACTTTTCTACAAATGTAATTCTCTGCCGGCTTATGTAAAAACTTCAGAAAATCTTTACTGCTAATCGGGGAGAGTGATGCACCCTCTCTAGCTCCCTTCAGTTTGGTTTGAGGTGACTACGTTTTGTAACTGGTTTTCTTCCTTTCCGTAATGTCTTAAATTTCTTTCTTATACGAGTCACCTGCATAGTTTGGGAATAGCCCCTGTTTCATCGGCCTAGTACCCTTTGGGTTTTAGAATTCTCATCTAGGAGTGCAAGTATTCGCCTCCTTTCATTTTGTGTTCGGGCCATTTATTTAACTGTTCTTTCTTTTATACGAAGGCCCTATAGGTTGGGTACGACATACCCGAGTTTCAGTTTGTTAGCTGGACCATGGAAGGCCAAAAAGGTGTAAGATATTTTTGGTGTTGCCTTGAAAACTGAGAGCCTGTTAGCTCTTTTCAAAGTAAGATTACTGAATGCCTTTCGAAGGCTTGATATTGTGAGTTGGGGGCCAGCGCCCCATGTACTAGGGGATTTCTGCCCTTGTGTACAATTTTAATCTTTTGTAAAGTTGAGCTGAGAGCTCAGGAAATGTAAAGCGAGAGGCTGGAAGCCCTGGTTACTAACCAGTCACTAAAGTTTGGGTTTCTTGCTTTGTCTAAACCTTGTCATGGTACCTGATATATCAATGTTATGTCACTAAGTGAGAATTTTGTTAACTTGTTGTTTTTTTGAAAATATAACCTTCCATTTCAGCTTAAGTTCTTTCTTGACATAGTAATTAGACTCATTCTCCCCGGCACCTTCTTTCACATCTGCTGGTCCACGGGTAGCCCCGTAACAGATATTATCTTTAATTCAATTTTTCTCTAGGTACTTCGTAACCTTTTCTTCTGTTGCGTTTCCTTTCAGATTGCCTAGGTAAAGCCATGCCATTTTGTCAGAAGCTTGTAGATCATCTTCTTAAACCCTTGTACCTCTGATGGTTTGTGTGTTTCTTTCATTTATTACAGTTGTCCATTTTGTTTCTCCTATATAGAAGTGATGGGCAGTCTGAGACGAGGTTTCGAGACTTCTCGAGACTAGCGCAGGCACTATTTCTCGCATTGTGCGGCGAGCAGCGTGTCGTAGGCCTACAGGTAGTCGAAGCTGAATGTTGTTTGTGCCGCGTATGCGAATAGCCAACCACGGGCCCTCTCAGTTTCGTAAATACGTGTCAACAAGCGACTAGGGCGTTCATTTCTACCAAGGTCTATTTTGACGCAGTATAACATAATTACAAAGGAAACGCATTCTGGCATTGTATGCACTGGTAGGTACACGACTGCTACTGTAGGCACACGTACCTGGATACCAGAGGCATGCATTATTCGAACTCGAGACGAGGCAGGATGCGCCTTGCTGCGTATGCAACCACCATAACGCATGAGTGGAATGTGTAATCTAAAATGCTTCAGTTTGCTCCATTTCTTTCGACTGGTATGTGTACATCGTTATCAGACCCCACATTCAATAACATATGACCACTGTTTGTGTTTATCGATATTTTGGTGACGAAGGAAACAATTCCTTACAATGTTATAGAGTATTTGCGTCATAATTAGGTACTTCGATATAGGGTAAAATTATGTATTACCGTGATATGTGGTATTATCGTGATACTTTATTTGAACTTCTATCACGGTAATACTAAGCGGAGCAGAGGGTTGTTTTTAAGGAGAATAGTTTCCTTGTTCTGTGGCCCTGCAGTGAGCGTAATGGCGCCGATCAAGAAGCCACAGACACAACGACAGAAGGAGTCAAAATGTGAATTGGTGAAAGAAACTAGGTAAGTACTGTTAAATGTGTTGACGTTAGTGTAAATTGTGTTGTATATTCTGTGTACATGGTAGGCAAACGATAATCGCATTATATATACTAGAAAGAAGGCTCGATTTGCCTGTGTGCTTTGATGTTAGTTACGAGCAATGGAGGGAGTTGGGAAGCTTACGAATTCGGTCTTCTTACAGATCTCGAGTTGGTGGGCCTGGGAGAGCGGGAGTTCAAAAATTGCGGCGTGGCAGCTTTGCTTGTAATCAGCTTTTAAGTGCTGTTAGAAAGGTTGTTAGTGAGAAATGTGCATTATATAAGGCTCCTAAAGAGTTTGATGATGATGATGATGATGATGCTTGTAGTAGAGCCTAACATCGAGGTCATCGGCCCCTAATGGCACGAAATGAAATGGCAACAAAAAAATCAAAATCATCCACTGACCAAAATAAGAAAATGGCATGAAGAATGAATGGATGGACATGAACCCAAAAGGAAACCAAAAAACAATAAACACACAAACAAAAAAAATACAGTGGATCCAACGCAAAAAGGATCAGAAAAAATAGCCTAAGGCCCCACAGAATGGTACATGTCACGAGTGAAGTAGAACCATGGTATTTGTCATTTTGGGGTACTAATCAAAAGTAGCGAAGACTCACGGTGTTCCACATAAGATGGTACTACTCACAAGTATTGTACTTTGTACAGGTAACGCAGACCTATGGTGTTTCGCACACAATGGCGCCACTCATAGCCAACGCAAACTGATAAGGTTCCTTACCGAGTGTACTAACCACAGGGACTTGCACTATCCCGTGGTGTTCCTCAACATAGTGGGGACCAATCACAGGCAACGCTGACCCACGGCGCCGCTCAGAGCCAACGCAAACCGAAAAGGCTCCTCACCGAGTGTACTAACCACAGGGACGCGCCATATTCCGTGGTGTTCCTCAACATAGTGGGGACCAATCACAGGCAACGCTGACCGACGGTTTCGCGCATATAGTGGTACAATGCACAGGCAACGCCCAGACCCACGGTGTTGCTCACATGGGTACGACGCACGGGTACTGGAAAACCCCCGACCAGGCCATTGGTGCTACTAATCACAAACCTATTTCGTACTAACATAGTGGTACTACTCGCAAGTAATGGCAACCCATGGTGTTCCCCACGTGATGGTACGAATCAAAAGTAGTTACATGGTTCTAATTCAACCATCCCTTAATCACCCCTTTTAGTCGCCTCTCACGACACACTGGGGATACCGTGGCTGTATTATTCGTCTGGGTCCCCCACCCACAGGGGGTAGAGAGAGAGAGAGAAAAAAGAAGGGATCCGTCACTTCGAAAAATGAAGTAAGATGATGATGATGCTTGTTGTTTAAAGGGGCCTAACATCGAAGGTCATCGGCCCCTAATGGTACGAAATGAAATAACAAAAATTTTAAAGGCATCCACTGACCAAAATAAAAATAAAAAATGTCATGAAGAATGAATGGATGGATGGACAGGAACCCAACAAAACAAAACACAAAAACTAACAAAAACCAGTGGATCAGACTCAAAACAGACCGAAAATAACATTATTACCGACCAAGGAACCACTTATAAAGCACAATGATGCTTGGTGTCTAAAGGGGTGCAAAATCCACGTAAAAGGCCCCACAGAATGGTACATGTCGCGAGTAAAATAGAACCATGGTAAGTGTCATGTTGGGGTATTAATCAGAAGTAGCGAAGACTCACGGTGTTCCACAAGAGATGGTACTACTCACAAGTATTGCAATACGTATAAGTAACGCAGTCCTATGGTGTGTCTCACACAATGGCGCAACTCATAGCCAACGCAAACCGAGAAGGTTCCCCACCTAGGTGTACTAAACACGGGCGCCGGTATTCCCGTGGTGTTCCTCACATAGTGGGTACTAATCACAGGCAACGCAGACCCACGGTGCTGCTCATATAGTGGTACAACTCACAGGCTACGCCCAGACCCGCGGTGTTGCTCACATGGGTACGACGCACGGGTACTGGAATCCACCAGGCCAGGCTTTTACTGCTACTAATCACAAACCTATTTCGTACCAAATTTAGTGGTACTACTCGCAAGTACAGGCAACCGATGGTGTTCCCCGCGTGATGGTACGATTAAAAATTAGTTTCATGGTTCTAATTCAGTCAGCCCTTGGTCGCCCCTTTTAGTCGCCTCGCACGACAGGCAGGGGATACCGTGGGTGTATTATTCGTCAGCCTCCCCCACCCACAGGGGGTGTGTGTTTGGTCCGCGAGAGGTATTTTATTTCCCTCAAGTCCGCCGGCAAGCCGGTTAGGACCCCCCTATCCGCCACCTGGGACGCGCCACGTGGGAGTATCACCTCTCCCCCTGCTACGCCTGCGTAGCAGGTTCGTGGAAAAATGAAGTAACGGACGAAGAAAGGCAAGGGCCACGAAGGGCGTGAAAATGAAAAACTCCGTAGGCCTCGAATGCTCTAATACCGTCGGGGTCGGAAAAGAACAAGAGTTGACCAAGGGAGGTCGGACAGGATAGACGAAAGTGAGGAGCCCGGCACAAGTGGAAGCAATGCCAGGACTCAGCTAAGGGCCCCGTGGTCGCCAATCCACACTCCCACGTTGAGAGGCCCATGGGCCCATGTTAGTCGCCTCTTACGACAGGCAGGGGATACCGCGGGTGTATTCTACATGTGCGTCCCCCACCCGCAGGGGGTCTCTAAAGAGTTTGGCGTACCATGGAGCACCCTAAAAGACCACGTGAGTCGTCATAATGACGAAGAACCTCATGAGGTACGAAAACTCGGAAGGCCTTTTGTTCTATCGAAAGACGTTGAAATAAAGCTGGTCAAACATGTCATAGAAACGCAGCAGTTGGGTTTCGGATTGAATGTCACCACCATAAAGCGACTAGCATTTCAGTTGGCAGAAATATCTACGAAAGTGTCCCCCTTTAATGAGGAAAACGGAAAGGCAGGTGCGTTTTGGTGGCGATGTTTCAAGGCGCGTTATGGCTTATCTTTGAGGACACCAGAGAAATTAGCAGCTAGTCGGGCTGTAACAGCTAATGAAGAAAACCTAAGGGTATTTTATGACAAGGTAGAAAATACTGTGGCAAAATTAGATCTCGCTGGCAAACCAGAGCAAATTTTCAATTGCGACGAGACTGGCGTTACATTCGTAGTTAAGCCTTCGCGAATAGTCACGAAAACTGAAAAGAAAATAGTTTATTCTAGAACTTTTGTTGAAAAGGGAGTTACACAAACTGTACTGGCATGCTGTAATGCAGCTGGAGGAACAATGATAATATTCAAAGGTGTTAGGATAGTGGAAGGGTTGAACAGGAATGCGCCCAGAGGTTCCATAGTGCGAGTCTTAAAGAACGGCTGGATTAATGCAGATCTCTTCCTAGAATGGCTTCACCACTTCGTAAAGAACATTTCGGAAGCTAGGCCCGTTCTGCATTTTTGGATTCCCATGCCTCTCACGTGGGAATTGATGTTTTAATTTTTGCTAGAGAAAATGGCATCTATTTTGTAACATTCCCAAACCATACAAGCCATATTCTTAAACCACTTGACCTTAGCGTTATTAAGTCATTAAAGAATGCTTGGGCCAATCAGCTGAATCAGTACAAAAACGAACATCCCATTTCTGCTCCGTCCAGAATGGACTTCTGTACACTTTTTTTCACCTGCATGCTGCATTGCATTCACGCCAGAGAAAGTTGATGATGATGATGATGATGCTTGTTGTTTAAAGGGGCCTAACACCGAGGTCATCGACCCCTAATGGTACGAAATGAAATAACAAAAAATTCAACTTCATCCACTGACTAAAATAAAGTGTCATGAAGAATGAATGGATGGATATGAACCCTACAAAAAAAAAACAGTGGATCAGACTCAAAAAGAAGGTAGTTAGAGTATTATTGACCAAGGCCGCACAGAATGGTACATGTCGCTAGTAAAGTACAACCATGGTATTTGTCATTTTGGGGTACTGATCAAAAGTAGCGAAGACTCACGGTGGTCCATACAATATGGTACTACTCACAAGTATTGCAATTCGTACAGGGAACGCAGACCTATGGTGTTCCGCACACAATGGCGCCACCCATAGCCAACGCAAATCGGTAAGGTTCCCCACCTAGGTGTACTAGTCACGGGAGCCGGTATTCCCGTGGTGTTCCTCACATAGTGGGTACCAATCACAGGCAACGCTGACCCACGGTGCCGCTCATATAGCGGTACACTCACAGGCTACGCTCAGACCCGCGGTGTTGCTCACATTGGTACAACGCACGGGTACTGGAATCCACCAGGCCAGGCTTTTTACTGCAACTAATCACAAACCTATTTCGTACCAATTGAGTGATACTACTCGCAAGTACATGCAACCCATGGTGTTTCCCGCATGATGGTACGAATCAAGAGTAGTTTCATGGTTCTAATTCAATCATCCCTTGGTCGCTCCTTGTAGTCGCCTCTTACGACAGGCAGGGGATACCGCGGGTGTATTCTACATGTGCGTCCCCCAACCGCACGGGGTAGTGTGTTTGGTCCGCGAGAGATTTTATTTCCTTAAGTCCGCCGGCAAGCCGGTTAGGAACCCCCTATCCGCCACCTGGAACGCGCCACGTGGGAGTATCACCTCTCCATCTGCTACGCCTGCGTAACAGGTTCGTGACTAGAGAAAATTATGAATGGCTTTCGGAAATCTGGGATCTACCCTTTCAACAGATCAGCTGTTCATCTTGACTCCATTGCGCCTTCTCGTATGAGCCTACGAGCCGAAGAGCCCTCAACTAATCACTCCAGCAATTCCTTACAGGATGATATCAATAAAACCTTGGCTCTTCCACAGTGTGAATCCCGGCAGACAATCCAACAGCGACGAAAAAATGACCCCAAGGCTAAAGTACTCATCCCGCTACCTGAATCAGGACCACAACGGAGGCCAAAGGAAACTACCGCAGCTAGCTCGACCGCCGTTAGCCAGATTAGAAAATCTTCCAACTATGAGAATGACACACTGTGTGGGGAGTGTTCTTGTTCCTATGCCAGTGATGTTGCTCTCAAAAATGGAGCAGAATGGATTCAGTGTGGGTTTTGTTCAGACTGGTTTCACGAAACTTGTGTTGAAGTGGGTGAATCTCCGCAGTTCATGTGCAGAAAATGTGACAGTGTTGTGACATCCGATGATGATGATAATTAAACATCTATAAATAGGTCCTGCATGTTATTAAACTATTTTTCGTACTATCTATTTTCCATGTGTTAATGTTATAAAATGTTTCCTTTTGCTTATTGAGTTGTATGTACTTATATATGAAGTTTAAATCTATCACGGTATTACCAACACCATATCATGGTATTAGCACACATATCACGGTATTGGTCTATAGGTGTAAGTGATTGTATTTTTTTATTTTTTGGCCATTGATGTTATTCTTGTTCTATTTTCATTATGGTTTAATACATTCACGGAATATTTTTTGTTAATTTTGCATTATTGTTGACTTTCTTTCCAGAATAAATTATGATTTATTAAAATTTATCACGGTATTGCCTACCTTTAGCCTATAACGGTGCAATGTGAAATTGTGTCTAGTTGTACGCGACAACTTGAAGACTATGTCCGAAACCCAACATATGATGATGATGATGCTTGTTGTTTAAAGGGGCCTAACATCGAGGTCATCGGCCCCTAATGGTACGAAATGAAACGACAAAGTAAAAGTTCAAAAGTATCCACTTACCAAAATAAAAAATGTCATGAAGAATGAATGAATGAATGAATGAATGAACATGAATTTAAAACAATCAGTGGATCCGACTCAAAAAACTATCATAGTTAATAGTATTACTGACCAAGGGACCACTTCCAAAGCAAATCGAGGATGCTTGGTGTCTAAATGGGTCCAAAATACAAGTCAAAGGCCCCTCAGAATGATACTTATCGCTAGTAATGTAGAACCATGGTATCTGTCCTGTTGCGGTACTAATCAATGGTAGCAGAGACTTGCGGTATTCCACACATTATTGTACTACTCAAAGCTTATGAAATTCGACATTAATACAGACCTATGTTTTTCTCACTCTGCGGCGCCATTCACAGGCAACGCAAACCTATGATGTTCATCACATAAGAGTACTAACCACAGGGACCTCTCCCTATCCCGTGGTGTTCCTCATATAGTGGGTACTAATCACAGGTAAGGCAGGTCCTTGGTAGCTATCATCCCATGGTCCCGCTCATACGGTGGTACTAATCACAGGTACTGCAAAAGCCGACCGCGCGGTGCTCCTGTGTGCTACTAATCACAAACCTATTTCGTACCTAATATAGTGGTACTACGCACAAGTAAAAGCGACCCTTGGTGTTCTCCGCGTGGTGGTACTAATCACATGTAGTTGCATGGTTCGAATACAACCATCCCTTGGTCGCCCCTTTTAGTCGGCTCTCACGACAGGCAGGGGATACCGTGGGTGTATTATTCGTCTGCCTCCCCCACCCACAGGGGGTGTGTGTTTGGTCCGCGAGAGGTATTTTATTTCCCTCAAGTCCGCCGGCAAGCCGGTTAGGACCTCCCTATCCGCCACCTGGGAGTATCACCTCTCCCCCTGCTACGCCTGCGTAGCAGGTTCGTGGAAACCCAACATAAGTCGTAGATGTCGGTTATTTTGAAGAGATGTCACATTGCACAGCCCGCTGTGTTGCTTATTCAAAAGAAGTAAAATACGTCGGCATAAATACTTCTGGGATGATCGGACACTTACAAACGCATAATATCAATGAAGAGGACTCGTCACAGAACACCTCCGGCCCGGTCTGAATCACAAGAAGGTACCCTGCCGAAGACGATTGTGAGGCATCCAGGTAGGTTTACATCCTAATAACAGTTATTAACAAATTATACGGGTTATTCAGCTAAGAAGTCCACCTGACATAACTCATGAACAGTTTAAGATACTGACATTCTGTCTTCACTTTCGTCAAAGGTATTAAGGAGCTCGCAGTGCTTTCCTAGGCTTTTGACAAATTTTATCGTCACACACGTTTCCATATGAAAACTGCTGATGATAACTATCAAGCTTACACTCGTAGTTACTGGGACGTCGCACAGCGCGCAGCACACGAGAATCTGTCTCGAGAGCGTTGCCATCACCTCTGTTAAAAGAATTGGAGCAAAGTCGGGCATTTTAGATTACATGTTCCAGTCATGTGTAATGGGGGTTGCATATGTAGCAAAGCACATCTTCCCCGTCTCAGGTTCGAATAATGCACAACTCTAGTATCCATGTAGGTGTACATCCTATCTACAGTTATTCACAAATTATGCATTGTTATTCAGCTAAGATGCCCACTCCAAATAAGTCATGAACAGTTTAAGATACTGACATTGTGTTTTCACTTTCGTTAATGGTATTAAGAGTTTTATAGTTGAACATGCAGTGCTTTTACAGGCTTTTGACAAAAAGTATTGGCTCACACGTTTTCATATGAAAACGTTATTTCACGCAATAACTGCCAATGATACACTATCAAGTTTAGTCGTAGATACTAGTACGTCGCACAGCTTGCACTACAAGAGGATCGGTCTCGAGATATGCGACGTGTATCGAGCGAGAGCGTTGCACATCACTACTCCATAGTTATGATCGTTATACCTTCCGTCTGTTTTGTTATGGAGTTCTTCATTATCCTTGTGAGGAAGCACTATATTCCTATTCAGGGTCTGCATCATTTTTTCTTCAATAATTACATTTATTTTATTCGTTATGAAGTCCATCATATATATCTTACAGTTTCTTTTAAATCCGCTAGATCCTTAGTTTCACTGCTCACGGCTTTGTTTTGCTGAATGAGCAGGGTTGTACGTTCAAATAAATGCGAGCTTTGCATTCCGCCGTCAGATGGGTGAAGTTGGTTTGTTGCTGTTTGTAGGTTCTTGGTTGTGGCCAGATATGAAGCTATTTCTTCCGAAGTCGAGCTACCTTCTCCTGCGTGGGTGTGGCCGCTAGATGGGAGTACCTTCCAGCCGGAGTTACCTGCAGGTTCTTGGTTGTGGCCATCAGATGGCGTTAGTTGTCTCGGAATCAAACTGTCTTCTCTTTGGTATTCCATTACCTCGCTTTCAGAATTAATCATTTCGTTGTTCTTGTCCTTCACTACATTAGTTAATATATCAAAGCAGTTTCTCAGATCGCTTACCGCTTTTAGTATGTCTTCTTTCTTCTCATTCTTAAGTTAATCACCTGTTTCTGTAATATTAACTATCATTTTGAGAGCGTTCTCAATCCATGTCTTCATCCGGAGCTGTCGATGTAACATCGCAGCTACGAGACGCAATGAGTGACGATATGGGTGATTCGGACCCGCTTGCAGGGCATTTTATCAAGGTGACGTATAATAGGACAAGGGTCCGTGAAAATGTACCAATTATCGCTGGAGCCATAAAAAAAATGTAAGGTAAAATGAGCGTAAACCTGAAAAACGAAACTCAGGTAATCGAGCGGGTGGATCTCAACTGCAGTTAGGAGAAGACCAACCATGCACTGAGGATAGAAGCGAAGCTTCGTATGAGTAATCGTCGGTACTTGCTGTTGCTATCAACGCCAGCAAACGTTTATGAGCTGGTAGCCCCACCAAAGTATTCAGTTGATGATGACATTCACCCGAATGACTTGATTCAATTGATAGGGCATGTCTTATCAAATCACACTTCTTTAATTGGTCTACATTGTCAGCCGAGTATCGTTCTACGTACGGCATCTACAGCTTGGAAATCCCTTTATATGGAAGATTTGAAGAAAATCATCAGTCGATAGGCTTTCGACTCACAACCCGACACAGATTTATTGAATCATTTGTCTAATCACAATATGTTTAGTGATATCGCTCTGTGGAGAATTTTCTGCCGTTATTATCCCACTCAAAGTAGTAAATGTATTTCTGACGCGGTTGCATCAATGATTAGGTTTCTAGTGATGATGCTACTGTGACTGTTCAGTGCGGTTGGAGTCGCAATAACGCTGAGTATGATATGACTCAAGCTCAGTCAGAGCATGAATTGGCAATGTTTTTGATGGAAACATTAAAAAAAAAATCAGAAGAAGTTGATATAGTTGACAGGTTGGTTGATGTATTATATATCGCGAATAAGCCTGCCATTTCTTCGATTCGGTTCAAAGAGTTGTTATTCTACTATTTACAGTATCATGCAATAGTAAAAGTGCAAACATTACAGAATGGTAACATTCATGTTAAGCGTATTACTGATGATAAAAATGCTGCGGGAAGAGATGCGAAACCTGGGTTAATAGCTAGTCTCGAGAATATTTGTAGGATCGAATACATGGATTAAAATTTTTCAATGTTTTAATGATTTATTAAAATGCCTTTGTGAGCATTGTGGTGTAAAGTCCGACTCTTGTATGTGTAAAACAATGTCGGCATTATTGGCCTCAGGCAATATTTTTTTGTTTTTGTATTAGTAAAATGGAAAGGCGTCAGTTTAAAGCGTCTTCTTGGATCTGACCGTAGCACATGATAGTGTGGAGAGATGGACTGTTGTATAAACTACTTCAGGTTATACCCTGTAAAACGTCATTGCTTTAGAAGCCTTTCTCGTGGACAGTCGAGATTTTCTTGATGACGCAAAGTTCTCTGCGAAACGTAAAGAATTTCACCTAATTTTCTTGACACGGCATAAGCCCAAAAGCCTATATCATGGCCCAATGTACTCTCCAAATACCTTTCGAAAGAAAAGTTTTCAGACATAACAGGTTTCCTAAGTATCTGTGTGTAGTGCTTGACCGGACACACTCCTTCAAGCAGCACCTTTCAAACACTGCAGCGAAAATAAAGAGCCGTAACATCTTACAGAGGCTTTGTGGAACAACTTGGGGTGCCTCTGCTACAACCTTGAGGTACTCTGCATTAAGCCTAGTCTTCTCTGCAGCTGAATATTGTTGTCCAGTACGGCTCAACAGTAGTCATGTTAAGCTTTTCGACACCCACCTGAACAACGCAATGAGAATGAACTCAGGTTTAGTAAGATCAACACCTTTCTACTCAGTAATATCACACCACTTTCCCTTCGCAGGACACAAGTGCTTTTAAGGGAATATAATAAAATTCTAAGGAACACCATCCTGCCTATTCATGATGACATTCCTGCCGTTGAAATGAATCGGCTTAAATCAAGACCTCCACCGATCCGGTGTGCCCAGATGCTACCTGCAAGCAGTTTCTGTCCCACTGCACAGTGGAAGGAAGATTGGACATCAAAAACTGACCCCCAGCACTGGCCACTATTCAGCATGATGAAAGATTTTACTTCCTTGGGGGCTGAACTTTCAAGAAAAACGTGGAGTACACTGAATAGGATCCGTTCTGAGCATGGAGTCTGTGCCTACTTCATGTTCAAGTGGGGAAAGATTTCATCTTCACAGTGTAATTGTGATGCCCCTGCTCAGATAATCCAACACATTGAGCGCGAGTACAACTTACGTGCCTACCGTGGGAACTGGACAGACTTCCTCAGTGCTTTGCCAGCTTCACTTGCATGGATAGATGCCTTGGATATTGGGCTAACTGTGATGTGTCTTATCCACTGTAGCTTGTAGTCCGGCTCCATGGCTAAATGGTTAGCGTGCTGGCCTTTGGTCCAGAGGGTTCCGGGTTAGATTCCCGGCCGGGTCGGGGATTTTAACCTTCATTGGTTAATTCCAATGGCTCGGGGGCTGGGTGTGTGTGTCTTCTTCAGCATTAGAACTCACCACAAGTAGGGCCCCCTTCTCATAGACGCGCAGGTCGCCTACGCGGCATCAACTCGAAAGACCTGCACTCGGCCTCTTCGGAGGTCACACGCCGTTATTAGTAGCTTGTAATTGTGAAGTTACTTTATAAATATGTATATAGGTAATTTTTTACCATAATCTCATACGCATGTTTTCCTTTTCATATGCTAAATAATAAATTCAGAACTGAAGAGTATGCCTCTACAGTAGAATGTTATTTGGGGCTGTTACTCTGGTGGTAAATTTTTTATCACCTAGTCTTTTCTTAAATTATTTCAAGCCAGGCGAGTTGGCCGTACGGTCAGAGGCGCGATAGTGGGTTCGAATCCCACTGTCAGCAGCCCTCAAGATGGTTTTCTGAGATCTCCCATTTTCACACCAGGCAAATTCTGGGGCTGTCCCTCAATGGAAGCCACGGCCGCTTCCTTCCAGGCATTTCCTATTCCATCGTCACCATAAAACCTATGTGTCGGTGCAACGTAAAGCCACTAGCAAAAAATCAATTTGCTATGTCTTACATTGCCTGTCAAAATTGTTTATAAATACTCATCATCATCCTCATTTTCTCCAGTTGACACCGGGTGGGAGCAAATGATTCCTCTCCACTTTGTTCTATCGTTCCACCCTCCTTCCGACATGATGTTCCAATGTTAAACCATTTCCATGACGTTACTTGGTGGTAGCTTGTCTGTGCCTGACCGAGTCATCAGTACACCTAGCGGCACTGCAACTTTTGACGTCAGCTGTTGGTTAGGGTTTGCCTTTCTTGTTACCAGTAGTTCTTTGATGAGATCCACATTCCCCCTCATTATCGCGAGTGTGAGTGGAGAGTTCCCAAGCAAAAGTTCACACATTTCAAGTGTCTCTTGGCAGGGAACCATTAGTGCTAGTACATGAAGTGGACTTAGGTCTCCATCTAGGAAATTGGAACCATATCTGCTTAGTTCATATAGGATATTGTTACGATGGGCTCGCCAAACCAAAAAGACATTTTATACCTACTGCCAGGTTCAAAATTAAACCGCCCCTAACATGGAGACAGGCGCCTTTCGTAGCCGCCTCACTGCAGTACAGACGCTACGGGTTTTCCCCTTCCGCCAGCTCCACCGTACCGATGACCACCTTCTCCGCCGTAGATGCCGTTGAGGTCTTCACTCGTAACCCTGAGCTGGGACCCATGCCAGATGTTACACACCGGGTCAGTGTGTTCTGGGACTCACATAGGCAGGGGCGCCACTCCCTGGGTAGGGCTGCCTCCGAAGAGGGTCCCTACCTGCTACCTGTTATTTAGAAATACTGATTATATAAAATGATGTTTGAGAGTAGGGTTCATGGCTCTTGTAAGACCTCAGATTAAATTATAGGGAAATTAATCTACTCAACTTTCCGTTACAAGCACGTAACTGTCATATAAATATCCTATAAGCCATCATATTCCCTTAATATCACATCACATAAAATATACAAGGCAGTGTTTTTTAAGATAAAAATCTATAAACACTGGCAGAAACACCTGCCAAAATAATTACAAATGAATTTTTCACCTTTGTTTTTCATTGTTTACATGGATCTACAATATGCCCTCAGTATATGCTGTTAATAAGTTATAAGTAACAGACAAGAAAGTAGCGAGAATGATCGCTGGTGCAAACAGGTATGATCAATGGCAAGAGAGTATTTGCAAAGAGGAGATAAAGGCTAAGTTACAAAGGTATAAAATGGCAGGGAAGGATTCAGTTAGGTAGAAATGTATTAAGCAGTCTGTCCTATGCAGACAACTTGGTCTGCTGAAACCATGCAATCTATTTCAGTATCTTGCAACTTGAAAAAAGGAGCAATGAGACTGAAATGAAAATAAGTCTTTTGAAGACTGAAGTGATGGCAGTACGGAAGGCACCTAAAAGAGAAGTGAATGTCAGGTTGGGAACACAGAACTGAAACAGGTAGATAATTTCAAGAAGGTATTTAGGATGTGTATTATCCCAAGATATCAGTATAGTAAGCAAGATTGAATCTGGGTGCAGCAAACCTAGTGCAATGAGACTGCAGTTGTGATTAACAGTATTCTGGAAGAACTTCTTACAAAATTGTACAAAACTATTTAAATCCTCCAACTCAATAACTATACATTTTACGTCCAATTAAGACGAAACTTTACACATAAATAGACAGGTTACGACCCGGCACTGGGTCATACTCAGTAAGTCATGTAAAATTTTTGTTCTTCATAATTTAATCTAAATATTGTTCCTGTTAGTCACCATTATTCAACCTTAATATGATTTGTACTATCAATTTTACAAACTAAAAATCAGACGGTTCAAATTCAATAATTCTTATGTACATCAGCTCATGTCGGAACACAACTAAGCAAACAGTATACAGATACCTGCTGAACCACACCAAAGGACAACAAAAACATTGAAACAGAAAGACCTCCAGCTCAAGACTGTTTAACGATCAACATTTCAGTTTTTCAACTCTCATCATGTTTTTTAAAAACTTTTCAAACTAACATTTCATTTTGTGTGTTTCCTACGTTTTAAAATAATTTTACATGTCTTACTGAGGATGACCCAATGCCAGGTCGAAACATCACTATTTATGTTTGAAGTTTAGTCTTAATTGGACGTAAAATATATAGTATAGACTGGGAGGATTAAAATAATTTTGTACAATTTTGTAAGAAGTTCAACCGTTAATGCAGATTCAACATGAGATTCATAGTCTGTAATGGGAATGCCATCCAGGCAAGAAAGAAAGCTAATTTCTACTGTAATACGAAAGTGAAATTAGCGAAAATAGGTAGTCATAACCTTTCTTAAGAAATGCCTTAATAATGACGTGACACCTACGTTTCTAAAATTTACTAAAAAGACACACAGGAACACTACAAGAGCTAAATTCACTCAATTTGAGACACAAAAGATTAGGATATTTGAGATCAATTTTTTTTACATACAATAAGAAAAAGTCAATTTACAACAACAGACTTTACGAGGCCCATTAGAATGGAATTCACTACAAAAACACATCAAAAATAAACTAGAGAACACACTATCCAGTAAACAAAATACACTAGACAAAAATGGAACTCGGCCCAAACTAGAAAAAAAAGAACACAAAAATCTGTCAATATAACCAACACTACTGAAACCAACATCAAATCCAAAGGTCTTCATCCACCAGTTAAGAACTTGAGGAAAGTAAATCTTAGCACGGATGACCTTGAAATTCTGAGTAATGGACCCAAACATAATTGGCCCACCACCTCCAAACAAGATAGATAAATTGCCACTTTAGTAGAAACAGAAATGGCAGTCAACAAATTATCCTTAAACAGGAAGAGATAAAATACATTATCAAAAACAAACTTTTATCTTATCATAAACAAGTATTTAATGATAACACAAACCAATCCACTAATAAGAAAGTTAAAAACCTCAAAGAAAAATGAACAGTTAATGACCTAATAGCCAATAAATCTGATAAAGGGAATGCACTAGTAATCATGGAGAGGAACAATTATTAATAGAACACATTTGTTTTTCGCAGAAAACAAATTTGACATAATCAAAAAGGACCCGTTAAATAACATGCAAAATGAATTAAAATCAATAATAGTACTTTCCTTTTCAATGAATATGAAAAGAAAAAACTCATTGCCATGAACCCCAGGTTACCCATAGCAAAATCGTTACCAAAAATTCATAAAGCTAACACCCCTATATGACCAATTATCGATTTTAGGTTAGCCCGACATACAAATTATCTCAATTTATTCAAGATTTCTTTGTACACATTATCACTACCAAGCGAATATAAAAATAAAGAACTCCACAGAACTTTGCGAAAGAATAAAACATATAAAGGTACCAGAACACCACAAGATCCTTTCAATTGATGTCGTCAATAGGTATGCCAATATCCCCGTTAAAACCACTATATATTTGATAAGGAATAATTTAACCAAATTCAGTAAATTAAGCATTGGTGAAATAGCTGAGTTCATAGGTCTAATAAAATTCTCTTGAAGTAATAATTATTTCACTTTTGAGAATAAAATCTACCAACAGACAGGTTTACATATGAGAGTACCGTCCTTGAGTATTTTGGTGAACATATATATGGACCATTTACAACACAAAAAATCATAGACTAGATCAAAGCTATAAAATACTGGACACGTTACGTCGACGATGAGCTAGCCATCATAGACAGCAGCGTTAACGAAGGAAAGGAAATTTTGAAACTACTCAACAGTTTAGATCAGAATATTAAATTCACTATGGAAATGGAGAACAATAACTCTCTTAATTATTTAGACATAACACTATCAAGGCATAAGAATAAACTCCTGGCATTTAACATTTACCGGAAACAAAAACACTGCTAACACCATAACACAAAATTCAATATATCCTGAAGCTCACAAAAAAGCTGTCCACAATACCATGCTAGAAAGAGCTTTAAAAATCCCGCTCTCAAAGAAATATTTGAAAAAAAAGAAATCAGGACCATTTGCAAAATAGCTCTGAACAACAAATTCAGCACAAAATTCATAAATAAGCAAATCAATAAACATACTAACAAGCCCACAACTACTTTAACGACAGAGTCAAAAACTAAAGAAAAATATGCTGAATTCACATTTAGCAATAACCTAGAAATTCCTTTCAAAACCAGCAACACTAATGAAAGAATATTATTTAACTCTCACACAGGAAATATTAGCAATAAATACACAAATTCTGGGATATATAAACCGGAATGTCAAGGATGCGGGTTAAGTTACGTCGGGCAAATTGGTAGGAACTTCCTCATAAGATACACAGAACATAACAACACTTTAAAATGTAATTGTTTCTCTGAGTAACCGTCCAAACCAAACCCCATGGCACTATAGCGCTTGAAGGGCGTTGGACTACCAAGCGACCGCTGCTCAGCCCGAAGGCCTGCAGATTATGAGGTATTGTGTGGTAGCATGACGAATCCACTCTGCCGTTATTCTTGGCTTTCTAGACCGGGGCCGCCATCTCACCGTCAGATAGCTCCTCAATTCTAATCACGTAGGCTGAGTGGACCTCGAACCAGCCCTCAGGTCCAAGTAAAAATCCCTGCCATGGCCGGGAATCGAACCCGGGGCCTCCAAGTAAAAGGCAGGCACACTACCCCTACACCACGGGGCCGGCTTCTGAGTAACCATCACAAAGACTATAATCACAATTATACTACAATACATCAAGATCTAAATATTCTACACCAAGAACAAAAAGGTCTACTATTCAACATTTTATAGAATTTTTACATCAGTATGATCAATATAAAAACCCAGTCCTCAACTTAAATGAGATAAATGAAAAAAAGAACGTAATATGGGAAAGTTTTATTCCGATTATTTGTAATGTAAAACAGGAACATAAGAACTCACAATTATTACACTTGGTTTCAGTCACCGCCCCCATTATTCCCCACACTCCCATTCCCCTGCAAGCCACGCCCCATTTCCCCACTCCACTTCCTTGTAGACACACGTCTTACTTATCAACTAAGGGAGCAAGTCAGTCGAGAGCTATACTCCGTAGTCAGAGAACACGAGTAATACAAGCAGGCCACGTAAGAAAAGATAATTTTCATTCTTCATAATTTAATCTAAATGTTGTTCCTGTTAGTCACCATTATCAAACCTTAATTTGATTTGTATTATCCATTTTATAGACTAAACATCAGACGGTTCAACTTCAATAATGCTTATGTATATCAGCCCATGTCGGAACACAACAACTAAGCCAACAGTATACAGATACCCGTTGAACCACACCAGAGAACAACAAAAATATTGAAACAGAAAGACCTCCAGCTCAAGACTAATTTAACCATCAATATTTCACAGTTTTTAAACTTTCATGATGCTTTTTTTTTTTTTAAATAACATTTATTTTTGTGCGTTTTCTATGTTTTTAATGAATTTTACATGTCTTACTGAGGATGACCCAATGCCGGGTCAAAACATGTCTATTTATGTAATGACTAGTATTTTAATAGTTTTGTACAATTTTGTAAGAAGTTCAACCGTCAATACAGATTTAACATGAGATTCATAGTCTGTAATTCCATAACAAGGCAGTCTTTATTTTTTAAAAATACAAGGTACTTTACGTTGCACCGACAAACATAGGTCTTATGGCGACTATGGGATGGGGAAGGGCTAGGAGTCAGAAGGAAGTGGCCATGGCCTTAATTAAGGTACAGTCCCAGCATTTGCCTGGTGTGAAAATGGGAAACCACAGAAAACCATTTTCAGGGCTGCCGACAGTGGGGTTAGAACCCACTATCTTCCAAATACTGGACACACTTAAACGACTACAGCTATCGAGCTCGGTAGAAGGCAGAGCTCCTGGACAAAACTAGCTACCTCTACCTCAGTCTGATTTGAGACCATCTATGCTGTACAAACCTACTGCAGTGAGCTTGCAGTTGCAATCAACAGTATTCTGTAAGAAGGAAATCAGCTCCTGGACAAAACTATCTATACACTGGTCTGGTTTCAGACCACCTATGCTGTTCTCTACTACATACATACAGAAAGGACCTACAACCAGAATTTTGAAGTACTCCTTTTTTTTGTTAACCATACATGTTCTAGCACATAAAATATACACATTAAGATATTGTAACAATGCCATTACCTCATAATTAATAACAATTGGAGTTAAGGCTACTTTCCCATCAGGTACTAATATACATAACTCATTGAGGTTTCCAATAAACGTTGAGATACGCAGAAGGAAAACAGGTTTAATTAAAAAGGTAGAACATCTCTCAAGGGCATATATTTTATTAGGTTCTTTCTTGATCTAACACTGTGCACAACAGTTCAGCCTTTCCATGTCATCATGGAGACATTCTAAAAATAACATTGATGATGATGTTTCCTATACAGTTTCTTTTCTAAATATTTAGTTTAACGCATCACTGTAACTTTCATAGTTCCTTTTTTTTTTTAACTCCTGTAGAAGCAAGTCACTGGACTGGAAGTTGAAGTCCCTTCGATAATATCTGAATCACAGGAGTTAGACCCCTCCAGCAAAACCTCTATTTCTGCCTCCTCCATTTCAGCTTGGTGAAAAGGCTCTCCTATACCAGGAACCACTTCCATAGGTGTGTTTGTTATAGAACTGAAAAAAAATGAACAACATATTAATGCAATTCTTTAAAATGGAGCAAAATTTTAGTCTGCACACAAGCCTTCTATTTAAGAAATGATTAGATTCAGTAATTATTTTAGTAATATGATTGTTAGGTTAGATAATATTAGTTTAGTTATTTCTGATAGATTAATGAACAGATGGGTTAGATGGCCTACAGACTGCATTTTCCCCTCGATCTTTCATTACTAGAAAACTGGTCTGTACTGTAGAGGCCTACTGTTAAAAATAAATATTATGGTATTAATTGTATCTTCTTCTAGCAATGAACGGTTCCAGAGAGTTGAGGGCATCGATGTAGTACCAATTTTCTGTTTTCTGTACAGCAGAACCTGAAAGAGGTGGGGGGGGTACGTTATCCCTCAGAGTTCGATACCCTGCCCTCAGAATTTGCCATTTTCTGGCACAAGTTTTCCGTGAAACAATGAATTACAATATTGTGAAAAAATATATACATGCAACTCGTATGGCATACATTTATTTGTCATTACAGCAAAAAATTATGTTTCTTTCATTAGGTACGAGATGGAGGTTAGGTAAGCACTACTTATGTTTTCCAAACTTTTCTTCAATTGTTATTTATTCATTCCACCAAGGAACGAGTTTACGGCGAAAGTCCCTGAGAAGGATGGAATGGACTCCTCAGCAGCAGCAAAAATAACTTGGGTGATGTAAGACTACTCATCGCCAATCGTCGTTAAAGACAGCTAGTGATGTGTATTTTGGCCAATCAGCATGTTTAAAAATCCAACGAGGGGGAGTCTCGACAGATTTTTGTTTCAACAAAGTAAGGATAATGGGAAATTGGTCACTGTCACAGAGATCATCGTGTGTACTCCACCGAAACAGCAGAACCAACGTTCGGCTGCATAGACTTACATCTATGCAAGAATATATGCCATAACGTAAACTAAAGTGAGGTCATTCCCCTGTGTTCAAAATATATAAATTCAGCTTTGTTACTAATCTTTCCAGCTCTCGTCCCCAGAGACAAGGCGTCTCAGAGCACCATATGGGGTGATGGGCGTTAAATTCCCCAACAAGAGAAAGGGAGATGGAAGCTGATCTATAAGGTCTATAAGATCAGTGATATCATGTATGTTAAGAGGCTGGCCAGGTGGAAAATAATCGTTACACACTGTTGCTATGACAGGCTGCAGTACCCGCACCGCAATTGCTTCCAGTGGGGTCCTTAGAGAAATCTCTTCACCATATGTTCTCAGAACGGACAAAAATACCCATGCCACCAGACGCCCAGTGGGCATAACATCGTTCTGTCAAGTATAGTCTGATATTATCAAGAACGTATGATGACCTGTTCTGAAGCTTGTCTCCTGAATACAGACTATACTCTCTGCGTACTCACTAATTAGCTGACGCAGTTCGGCAAGGTGCCTGTCATAACCGTTACAATTAACAGTTAAGTTAATACATTTCATTATTCGTCCGTATTGAACCAAGATTACAATTTAATAAAATTTGTATCCACCTGATTCAATACATTAAAATGTTGTTAAGATGAAATTACAACATATATTTAATCAGTATCCACCTTATTCAATACATTAAAATGTTGTTCAATTCCCGGCAGGGTCAGGAATTTTAACCATCATTAGTTAATTTCGCTGGCACGGGGGCTGGGTGTATGTGTCGCCTTCATCATTTCATCCTCAACACGACGCGCAGGTCACCTACGGGTGTCAAATCTAAAGACCTGCACCTGGCGAGCCGAACATGTCCTCGGACACTCTCGGCACTAAAAGCCATAAGCCATTTCAATTATTTTTTATTTCATTAACATTGGTAATGGCAAATTCCCTTCAGACGTTCTGACTGGCTGCATTACTTTTCCTGACAATTTTTGTCGGTTTACTGAATCCAAAACCGAACTCATTCAAGAGGTGTTCCCAAACATTGCTCAAAATCACACAGATCAAATTTGGTTGAGCGAACGAGCTATATTGACTGCCAAAAACATGGATTAAATGAATTAAATTTCAAAATTCAAAATGAAGTTGCCGGTGAATTGAGGACATCCAAATCAGTTTATTCCACTACTAACCAAGATGATGTCGTCAACTATCCACCCGAATTTTTGAACTTACTGGATTTGCCAGGATTGCAACCTCACATTCTTCAATTAAATGTCGGATCAGTGGTCATAATGCTGCGAAATATCAACCAACCACGCTTTTGTAATGGCACACGGCTAGCGGTGAAAACATTACTGATCAATGTGATCGAAGCAACCATTCTAACGGGGAAGAATAAAGGAGAAGACGTTTTGATACCACGCACCCCTTTGATTCCGCATAACATTTGAATTTAAATGACTGCAGTTTCCAGTGCGGGTCGCTTTTGCTATGACCATAAATAAATCCTAGGTGCAGTCATTGAGTGTTTGCGGCATTAATCTTGAAAACCAATGTTTCTCGCATGGCCAATTGTATGTTGCCTGTTCTCGCGTTGGAAAACCATCAACTTTGTTTGTTTACGCGCCAGGTAATCAAACAAAAAATATCGTGTACCTTAAAGCTTTACAATGAAAAATATCTTCATAGTGTTGATTGGAATCAGTGTTTTCTATGATAGTTATTTCCTACGAAGAAAGAGAAGTATGTTTTGCCACGTTATCTTCACGCCATCAACTTATCAAATTACTTGATTTGCAACGGGGGATAATTATGGCCCTATGAGGTATTTGAAGACCTGCTGAAGAGTTCCCATCTACGTTACAGTCAATGAGAGTTATTTCTGGGTAGTGATATGCTATGAACTATTTGAGCATTTCCTTATTCACAATCAAGATATTAATATTGCAGGTAATGAAAACACGTTTTTCCAGTAGTTTGTTACTAACTTTTAGTAGCAGTAGAAAATTAACTCATTTGATGTTGATGATTCATCATTTGCATTATTCTGATTTTTGCGTGCAGTACAGACTGAATTTAAGTTCGTTCCATTGTCATTTATTTTTGACAGAACGACGTCTGTCGGGTCAGCTAGTTATTAAAAGAAATTACAGAGGGGAAACCGGATTGATTAAACTGTTCACGACCAAGCGAGGAAAAAGGACTATGAACTTGGCAACCTGAAACGTACGGGGACTAACTGACAAGGCGTTCGAACTGTTGTCGGAAAAGCTAAGAGCAAGGCTGAACATACTGGCAGTAACAGAGACCAAAAAGAAAGGCAGTGGGTGTGAACAGCTAATGGAACCAAGCAGTGGTGAAAGATTTTTAATGTTTCATTCCGGCGTGGACAAGGAACAGAGAGCAAAGGGAGGAGTCGCCAGAGTTATCCCCGAAGACTACAGACATTACGTCAATTGCTGGAAATTCATCAACAAAAGAATGATGTCGGTGACTTTAACTCTCAACAGCAGCACCAATGAAGACACTACTTTCATTGCCATATGTGCACCAAATGAAGATGATATCTCAGAAGAGAAAGACAGGTTCTATGATGAATTGCAAAGAACAGTAGATGACACCTTGGGAATCATTTTCATCCTTGGTGACTTCAATGGCAGGGTTGGAAACAACACAGAGGGAATGGAGGGCCTGCTTGGGAAATAAGGAGAGGTTCACCAGAATGACAGTGGGAGAAGACTCCTGGACATGTGTGCAGGCAGTAACTTTTATAATAGCAAAATACTATGTTCCCAAACAAAGAAGCACACCGCTACACAAGAGAAGTCGCCAGGTGCAATGAGAAATCCATCACTGACTACATCCTAGCGCCACGTAGGCAGTGGAGATGTATCTTGGATGCCAGAGTATACAGAGGTTATGAGATTGGAAAACTATCACTATTTGGTAGTTATCCAGCTTCACATTAACATCAAGACCAACAACTCAGTTACCAGGAGGAAACCTAAAGAAAGAATAAAGGTGCATAAATTGAGAGAAGAGGTCACCCAGCAAGCATACCAAGATGCTGTGAAACAACGGATTGATCTATTAGAATTGCCACCTGCGGGAGAAGACCAACTGGAAGAGACATGGTGCCTGTTCAAGGAGGTAATCCTTGAAGCTGCAGCCGAGGCCTGTGGAAAGTCTAGGGGAGGGCAACATTAGAAGAGGATACCATGGTGGACAGAAGAGATGAAGGAAATAGTCAGGGAGAAGAAGGAATTGTGGAAGAAATACTTACTCACCAAACACCCAAGTGATTATGAGGTCTACAAAAAAAAAAATTGCAGTGATGAACACAGTGAAAGATTCAAAACAACAGTCGTGGGAAAAGTTTGGATAATCAATGGAAGGAAACCTACAAAATAACCAAAAGCTATTTTACAGAGTACAGAAATCTTTGCAAACAGAGAAGCAGTGTCCTCTCAAGTTCATAAAGGACAAAAGCAGAAACCTCCTCCGAAGTGAAAATGACATCATGGAAAGGTGGAAAGAAAACTTTCAAGAACTGCTCGGAGGAAAGAGGATAACGATCAAGCAGGAAGAAAACAGCAGCACCAAGAGGAAGATGGGACCTGTGAGGAATTACATATTGAGGAACTAAAGCGTGCACTGATGAAAATGAAACTATGCAAAGCTGCAGGCCACGACCAGACAGCACCTGAGATGCTCAAGTTTATGGGCAAAAGTGGTGAAGATTTGTTCCCCCATATTATCAACCTGGCCTGGAAAACACAGAAGGTACCAACTGACTGGGAGTACAGTGTCATTGTTCCAATATTCAAGAAAGGGGACAACAGAGACGGCACAAACCATCATGGCATATCGCTCCTGAGCGTGCCGGGAAAAATATATACAAGGATTCTGGAAGATAGATTAAGGCAAGTTGTAGAACCACAGTTCGATGAAGCGCAGTGTGGGTTTCGGCCAGGAAGAAACACCCAAGACCTCATTTTCACCATCAGACAGATCAGCGAAAAACTGATGAGGTATGGAAAAGAGGCGCATCTCGCCTTCATTGACCTAGAGAAAGCCTTTGACACCATTCCGAGAGTTGAAATTTGGAAGACACTACAAAAAACAAATATTGACCAACAGCTAACAGCAGCAATTCAAAGCCTGTAAAGTCGATGTCAGAATTGTGTTCGAACCTGCAATGCTGAGTCTCAGGTGTTTGAGACCTCAGTGGGACTCAAACAAAGCTGCATCCTCAGCCCACTTCACTTCATTACCTTAATGGATGATGTGATCAAATCATGTAATGGGAAGGTGCAGAAATTCAAGCTCGGCCGTAAGTTTCTGAGGCCTGTGTATATCACCCATTGTGCATTTGCTGATGACATACTGCTGATGATGATGATGCTTGTTGTTTAAAGGGGTCTAACATCGAGGTCATCGGCCCCTAATGGTACAAAATGAAACGACAAAGTAAAAGTTCAAAATTATCCACTGACCAAAATAAAAAATGTCATCAAGAATGAATGAACGAATGAATGAATGAACATGAATTTAAAACAATCTGTGGATCCGACTCAAAAAACTATCATAGTTAATAGTATTACTGACCAAGGGACCACTTCCAAAGCAAATCGAGGATGCTTGGTGTCTAAATGGGTCCAAAATACAAGTCAAAGGCCCCTCAGAATGATACTTATCGCTAGTAATGTAGAACCATGGTATCTGTCCTGTTGCGGTACTAATCAATGGTAGCAGAGACTTGTGGTATTCCACACATTATTGTACTACTCAAAGCTTATGAAATTCGACATTAATACAGACCTATGTTTTTCTCACTCTGCGGCGCCATTCACAGGCAACGCAAACCTATGATGTTCATCACATAAGAGTACTAACCACAGGGACCTCTCCCTATCCCGTGGTGTTCCTCATATAGTGGGTACTAATCACAGGTAATGCAGGTCCATGGTAGCTATCATCCCATGGTCCCGCTCATATGGTGGTACTAATCACAGGTACTGCAAAAGCCGACCGCGCGGTGATCCTGTGTGCTACTCGTACTAATCACAAACCTATTTCGTACCTAATGTAGTGGTACTACGCACAAGTAAAAGCGACCCTTGGTGTTCTCCGCGTGGTGGTACTAATCACATGTAGTTGCATGGTTCGAATACAATCATCCCTTGGTCGCCCCTTTTAGTCGGTTCTCACGACAGGCAGGGGATACCGTGGGTGTATTATTCGTCTGCCTCCCCCACCCACAGGGGGTGTGTGTTTGGTCCACGAGAGGTATTTTATTTCCCTCAAGTCCGCCGGCAAGCCGGTTAGGACCCCCCTATCCGCCACCTGGGACGCGCCACGTGGGAGTATCACCTCTCCCCCTGCTACGCCTTCGTAGCAGGTTCGTGGATGACATACTGCTGCTGGGAGATTCGGAAAGGAATATACAAAAGAACTTGTTAATCTGGGAAGAAGAGCTGGAAAAGAGGGGCATCAAAATCAATGCTAGAAAAACTCAGACCATGATGTCAAGGCAGCCTATCTCACAGCAGATTGCACTGAATGACGGTACGATATTGGAGCAGACGACCCATTTTAAATACCTTGGAGCCACATTGCAGGAAGATGGCAGAATAAATGGAGAAATTACAGCTCGATCCCAAGCCTCCAGGCGGCTCTTCAACGCACTGAAGAGAAATTTTCTTAACAACCCTTCTGTGCCTAAATCCCAGAAACTCCGTGTGTACAAGGTGATATATCTGCCAACCTTGCTCTATCGCTGTGAAACCTGGGCATTGACCAGCAAACACCGGAGTAGAATTCAGGCATCAGAAATGCGATTTCTCCACAAAATTGAAGGGAAAACGAGAAGGGACAGAACCAGGAATCAGACCATCAGAACCAGTCTTGACGTCTCACCTGTTCTCGAGAAAATTGAACAGAGCCAACTATGATGGTTTGGACGTGTCCAAAGAATGGAGGATAAGAGAATGGCTAAACAAGCTTTGGACGCCAGAATGCAAGGAGTTAGAACACGCGGCAAACCCAGAAGAATGTGGGAAGAAGATGTAAAGGCAGCTGTGGAAGCCAGGGGTGGGGAATGGAGGAAAGTGAAGGAGCTGGCCCGAGACAGAACCCGCTGGAGGACCCTCTGGAAAACCTTGACACAGCAAGGTAGAAGAGAACCGACTAAGTAAGTAAGTAAGTAAGTAAGTAAGTAAGTAAAACTATTAAACATGTTTTTATATCCAAACTAGCTAATGTACCCGTGCTTTGCTACGGAATTCTACATTGTATACAGAATTATAAGTTACTAGTGTACACGTTGTAAGACTATATTAAATTATATAGCTTGTAACGTTACCCTAGAAACGTGACAAAGAAGTCATTAAACGCCTTTTTTTATGTGAAGACTGGATTAGGTCATTTTCATTGAAATGGTAGGCCCTCTTGCCTACAGTCAGTCACAATCAAGTTGGAGAATTTTCATTATAATGGCCGACTCTCACACTCTACCTACATTTTTACATCCTCAAAAAGACTATCTTACTGGTTTTCTCAACTGATATCAACATAGGTCATTACAATAACGCCAGTAGGAACATCGTGATTAAAAGCAACGTTATCATATGAAATACTCGATCAAATGAAAAACCACACCTTTTCCGACTTTTAACAAACAGTAGTACGCTGCCGATCTAACAGTCCAAAGATCCAGAGCTCGAATGACCAGGCCACAGACAGTGAGAGCCGTAAACACACTCTGATTTGGGGGAGGGGGGTGAAGAGTGGGGAGTCCCAGGGCAAAAACTAAAAACTATGCCCTTTTACTGATCTGTTTTCTTGGAGTACCTGATAAGTTGGCGGGGAAAAATCTATCTCACTTGGAGGCAAATTCTTCCTCCAAGCCAAAGGAGAAACCCCCCTGTTGACTGCTAATTTGCAATAAAATGAATGTAGAATGTAACAAAAGTGAAGAGGAAAAATCCTTTCTTAAGAAACGGCTCATTTCAGGGAAGTGAGTCTCTGCCATTATTCTCTTAATTGTGCACACTGATCACTCCAATCAGGGTGTCAGGGTAGGGATCACATAGCCAGAATACTATGATGAACCAGTGTGTTACGTACCAGCAATATCAGAAAATGTATGAACTAGAGGAATGGCGTACTTGAGAAGAAAGTTATCCAACTCCCCTAACATTTTCCTCCAATATTCAGGCAGGCTGTTATACTCGGTAGGCAGCAGTAATCCCACCTTTCAGAGATGAGTGGCAGCATAACAGACAAAGAATATCACAACAAACAATGGTCAACGTTATTGTTGATCAATTTTATGAACTTTCGATATTGTAGGCCTTCATATTTAATTTTCTTCAGGCCATGAAAATCGTAAAACTGAATACAACACAAATGATCGGAAATTCAATTCTATACAACTTTAGTTATAAAGTATTTATCGATAGGACCACCAACAACAAATATTCGAGAATTAAATTTTAGGTCTTCCCCTAAACTACCATTTTCCCCACCATTAATAAAATTATTTATAGTCTAATTGCTCTCTGATTGCTGGCTTACTGTCTATATCAGCCTTCGCTCCTTCAAGGACACAGTAGATTTTGTCAACAACAAGATTTTGGGGAAGCTCTTTCAATAATAGAAAGACAACAATCAGCTTCAGGGATCCTGAATTAATTGAATTCAAGAGACACTTTCATAAAATTAAAACAAACATCATTCACCTTGGAAGGAGAAATGAAGAGAACATCCTTGTAAAATAGAGAACAGTGACAAAGAAAAATTATTCAAACACATTTTATTAGTAGACTAGCGGGATATCATATATCATAGTGAAAAGTGCTGGGAAAAAAAACCAATTTTTTATAACATCCTTTCCAATTAATAGGTGTAGTTTTAAAATAGGCTAAAATAAGTAAATCCATTTCCCACCGTATTCACCATCCCATTCAACCATCCACACAGATTTCAATATTTCCAGTTTTTTAAAATTCACATACATTGTAAGTAAAACAAGGTACTGATGATGATGATTGTTGTTTTAAGGGGCCTAATGTCGAAGGTCATCGACTCCTAATGGAACGAGATGGATGACATAATATATGAAGTCAAAATTTTATAACGTATCCACTGACTAGAGTTTAAGAAAATGGTGATGAAGAAAACCGAGTATGAGATTAAAACAATCAGTGGACCTAATTCGCAATGCCTTATATTATAATAAAATAAGAGAAAATACTGGAAACAAAGGAATAAGGCATTGCCTGGTAAATACGTAAATTATGTTAAGACGTTAATATAACACATTAAAATACTCAACACAAACTAAAATGAAGTCAGTAAGATAAAAGCACATTTGATACAAGTACACTAGCACAAAGGACATCATTACACACGAGAAAACAAACCACTATCCCTCACAAAGCGGACGACGAGGTCTGCTGACTGCACGCCAACACGCAAGATAAGAGCGACTGTACTCGGGAGGTTAACACTACGGCGCAGATCGACCAGGTCCACACACTCCCTAAGGATATGTACCACGGTAAGATGATCGCCGTAAGTACACACTGGAAGGGGTACTCCTTTCAACAGATGGGAGTGAGTCAGGATACCATGCCAATCCAAAGACAACATAATATCACTGCTTCCCTCCGTGAAGTATGAAGGGAAGCCCTCCATACCTTCGTTGTTCCTTTTATCGCTCTCAGCTTATTTGGAAGTGGAATGGCCTGCCACTCCATCTCCCAATGGGACATAATCAGATGTCTCAGCTGAGTGCGAATATCACTTGCTGGAACCGTGAAAGGCAACGGGGCCAGTGTAACGGCCTCCTTGGCAGCCGCATCTGCTAATTCTTTTCCCTCTACATCCATGTGGCTTGGAAGCCACATAAACATGATTCCGGTAACGGCATCCGAACACTCAGCCAGCAGGTCTTGGACCCGCTGCACAAAGGTTGCTGAGAGGAACAAGTATCAATAGACTGTAGCGAGCTCAAGGAATCAGTACACAGAAGAAAGTGTCGGCGCCCACTGGATAGTGCGTACCGCAGAGAATCACAGATGGCATACAGCTCTGCTGTGTACACACTAAAAGTTTCCAGAATAGGAAAAAGAAACCTATCATTGTCAACAATGAACACACAGCCTACCTTCGTTTCTGTCCTTGAACCATCCGTGTAGACTACGACGGAACCTGGATAGCGGCCAACAACGGACAGGAAGAGCCCCCGATAAATCGAAGGGTCCGTGTTTTCCGCAAGGCCAGTGTGCAGATCCAGGTTTACTTCAGGTCGTCGTACTACCTACGGAGGTACCCCACTTGGTTGTCTGACAAGGCAAGGAACCAAAGGTACGTCAAACAATCTGTAACTGCTATCCAAGCGTATTCCAACCGGCCGCGTTGCTCGAGGACCAGCAGCGTACAGCAAACGGTTGCCATTGTTGAACGTGCAAGGATAGCTTGGATGAAGTGGCATCTGCCGCAAATGGGCAGCATACGAAAGTAGAAGCAGCTGGAGCCTAAGGTATAAAGGCGGCACACCAGACTCAGCAAGCAGGCTGGCAATGGGGCTTGTAGGAAAAGCTCCCGTTGCCAACCTAACCCCGCTGTAGTGGATGCTGTTAAGCTTTGCAAGGACACTTGGTCTTGCTTAGCCATATGCTGCACTGCCGTAGTCGAGCAGGGATAAAATATGTGCCCTACAGAATCGTAGGAGCACCATGCGGTCAGCACCCCAATTAGTGCTGCTAAGAAACTTCATGATATTCAGCTCCTTAGTGCAATGCACTTAACTGCCGCACATGTGGTTCCCATTTGCTATCGAAAAGGAGCCCAAGAAATCGGTAAGTGTCAACAACTGGAAGAACGACATTTCCTAAATAAAGCTCAGGTTGTGGATGAAGAGTACGGAGCCGATAAAAGTGAACAACAGAGGACTTTGCAGTGGAAAACTGAAAGCCATGTTCTAAGGCTCACTGTTCCAATCTCCTAATCGCTTGCTGTTATTGTCGCTCTGCAACTGCCACATTACGCGAGCTATAGTGCAGAGCAAAATCGTCCACATATACCGATGGTATTGCTGCTGAATCAGTAGCAGCAACAATACCGTTTATTGCAACTGCGAACACAGTAACACTAAGGACCGATCCCTGTGGAACCCCATTTTCATGAACGTGGTATTCGAATATGTTCTCCCTACTCGGACACGGAATAGACGGAGGGACAAAAAATTCGCAATAAATACCGGCAAGTGACCTCGGAATCTCCACTGTAGCAGGACTGAAAGGATACCTTATGCCATGTGGTGTCATAGGCCTTTTCTAAGTAAAAGAAAACAGCTACCGAATGCTGTTTGCGGATAAATGCATCCTGGATAGAGCTCTCCAGGCGTACCAAGTGGTCAGTGGTCGAGCGAGCAGCTTGAACACCACAATGGTACTCGGAGAGGAGTCCTTGTTTCTCCATCCTCTCAAATAGCTTACACAGGCAGTTTGTAAGACAAATCGTCTGTAACGTCCTGCATACTTAGGATATTTGTCAGGCTTCACGACAGGAATGACTATGCCCTCTCGCCGCTGAAACGGAAAATCACCCTCTATCCAGATTCGGTTAAACACACGAAGGAGATATAGTAGACTGTCCTCACTAAGGTGTTTCAACATCTGGTTATGGATGTTGTCTGGTCCATGATACGTGTCCTTGCAAAGCGCTAAGGCGCTGCGGAGTTCCCACTCTTTAAAGGCCACGTTTTAGTCCTCTGAAGCTTGAGAGGCAAAACTAAGGTGATAACGTTCTGCCGCCCGCTTCAGAGCGAGGAAATCACGATGGTAATTGCCGGAGCCAGATACATCCGCGAAATGACTAGCTAGATGGTTAGCAATTAAGTGTGTGTCAGTAACGATACTGTCTGCAGTGGAAATTCTCAGTACAGAAGATGGTCCTTGGACACCCGAAATACAGCAAACCTTAGTCCACACTGGAGATGATGGAGCATGTGACCTCATAGATGACACATATCTCTCCCACGAAGCCTTCTTACTTTGGTGAATAAGAACTGGCGTCTTAGCGCGGAGTTTCTTCAATATTACCAAGTTGGCCACAGTAGGCTTTCTACGGTAACGATCATGAGCGCAACGGAGATCTTTGATAGCTGCTGCTATTCCTGTGTTCCACCAAGGAACGAGTTTTCAGCGAGGAGTCCCCAAGAATGGAATAGACCCCTCAGCAGCAGCAAGAATAACTTGGATGTTGTAAGTTATTTCCTCGCCGACGGTCCGCCTGACATCGTCGTTAAAGACAGCTAGTGATGTGTACTTTGGCCAATCAGCAGGTTTCAGAATCCATCGAGGTGGAGCCTCGTCGGAGTTTTGTTTCAAGAAAGTAAGATGACAGTAAAATGGTCATTGCCACAGAGATCATCGTGTGTATTCCACCAAAACAGCGGAACCAACGTTCGTCTGCATAGACTTACGTCTACGCGAGAATATGTGCCGTAACGTACATTGAAATGAGTTGGTTCCCCTGTGTTCAAAATACATAAATCCACCTCTGTCACTAATCTTTCCAGCTCTTGTCCCCGGGGGCAAGGCGTCTCAAGAGGCCCATATGGGGTGATGTGCGTTAACATCACCCAATAAGAGTAAAGGGGGTGGAAGCTGATCTATAAGATCAGTGACATCATTTATGTTAAGAGGCCAGCCTGGTGGAAAATAAACGTTACACACTGTTGCTATCACAGGCAGAGGGAACCCGCACCGCAACTGCTTCCCGTGTCAGAACGGACAAAAATACCCACGCCACCAGACGCCCGGTGCGCATAATATCGTTCGGTCGAGTATAGTCTGAAATTTCTGAAGACCCTATGATGACCTGGTCTGAAGTTTGTCTCCTGAATACAAACTATACTCGCTGCATACTCACTAATTAGCTGACATAGCTCAGAAGGATGCCTGTCATAACCGTTACAATTCCACTGTAACAGTGCCATAATGTGGGTGTAGACTTCTGAGGTTTAGGTTAGAAGCAGCGTAATGCTACCTAACCTATACTCATATCCCCATCCGAAGATGGAGATAAATGCTCCGTTACCAGACGAGGTGATGTATGCCTTGAATTTCTTCGACGTAGTCCGGTGGCTGGATTTCTTCCAATGAGGGGAGCTCGCAGGTTTTCCAAGAGGAAGACCCGCTGGTGCAGAATCAGGGCTCTCCACGTGGAGGCCGTGATGCCTCATTGGTAGGAGAAGTAGAACGCCTGGTAAGGGCGCTCTTCTTCCCTGCCGTCGATTCTTGTTTACTGTATGCTTCTACGATAAAATCAACGTGCACCCTACCAGGACGCATAACATTCAACGCTTTCTTACAAATGTCACCAACTCAACATATTACGGCACACGAAAAGAAGAACATGCTCCATCAATAATATTCAAGACTCTTAATAGCTCTAACAACAGTAGCTGACCAAAATATCGCCAGACATTACAACCAAATATTACCTGAATTGCAAGCACATTATACAAATACTTATCTAACTGCAATTATGTATATAGTTATATATTTCTACGGACCCATTACATCGGAACATCATAACTAATCAAATACTGTTGTGAAAACTTCGTTAACCCCATTTTACACCAAAACAATGTATATATAGCACCACATATTAATAATGTTAATACAATGTATTTTTAACAAGATTATCCAATGCCTATGCTCAACAAAACAAATAATTTTCTAAAAGTTCAACCCCATTCCAAGACATAAAATAAGAATAATAGGCTTTATAAACTGATACTTTAGTATTTAAGATATATGCCAACAAGGTATTGCATACTAATATTTTAATCACAAGTGTCCAAACTAATAATTCTACATTTTTATATGACTGATCAATAATCAATTAATGTAATTTAAGAACCAATTTTTTAATGTACATTACTGAACTTACTACCATTAATTTACACAAATGTACGTATATCTCATTCCACATTGTACAACCCAAATTAGATAGTGATAACATGAAAAATAGCATGTAATTTCATGGATGATGTACATTAGTTAACTACTTACCTTGACACTGTATGCTGGGAAACTTAGGATTGACACATACAATAGCTCAAATGTACCAAGACATACATACCAACACTTATGATCAGTTAGACTTATTTTAAGTTTTAATCATTATATGTGATGTTTTTGTAAAATATATCTTTTATGCATGTCAACTGAAGATGACCCCCTAGGGGCCGAAACCGGTCTTGACCATATTTACTAGCTGAATGTGAATAAATTTTGTATTGATAAGGTGGTGACTTATATTTATATTGTTTTTGTAAAGATTCTTGTTTAGACGGGTTGGGAGGTGGTTTCCCAGCCCCGGTCGAAGATGTCACCTCCGCTGCCTTAGGTGCGGCTTTTGCCGACCTCGTGGGGGAAGCAAACTTCTTCTTCCCCTTCTGTACCGGCATAGGTTACTTATTACATGTTGTAAATCTCATTTTTGTTCCGTATTGAAAATTTACAGTTCATAAAACATTAAAGGTGTTCTATAATCCACCTATTCGAATACTTCTATTTTCACTTATAGTGGTTACATAAACAGACTCAGTCCCCTCCGCGCCGTGAGCTACTTTCCCACATGTACCACACACAGACTAATTCGAACAAGTAGTTACCATATGTCCGAATCTCTGGCATTGATAGCATCGCATAGGAGGCGGGATGTACACCACCACTTCTCATGAAACATAAGTTGTCTGTTTATCCTGAATCAGAAGTAAATTGTATTTTATATAAGAAGACTAGGTTTTGCAGAAAAATACCTCACATCGCAACAATAGGTTGTTACCTTGACTTTTCTCTGGCAACACTGACAATCTGAAGGAGACTATGAACGCACCCGTGGCAACTTCTTCACCGATGACTTTGCGCGTAATGCGCCGGACGTGTCACGCCACGGTGCTTCATGTCTTCTATCAATTCATCGTCAGTATTTAGAATAGGATCTGTGGAAAATAACCCCACGAACCAGATCAAGGTTTTGTGCTGTTCCCACTTTGATGGGGATGTTGCCAAAATCGTCGCACTTACGCAACCGATCTGCTTGGAGCGCAGTGCTTGTCTTCAGAAGCAAACCACCGTTGCGCATCTTCTTCAGATCCTCAAGTTCACCGTAGACACCTTCGATTTAACGACTAAAACAAATAGATTTAACGATCTTGAAATCTTTCCCATGGTTCTGGTAGCAACCAGGAACCTAGGGAAGCTGGAGCCCAGACCAATATGCTGCACTTGTTCCGAAGGGGTTGCCCCCCTTAGGGAATCAAGTGCTGTTTGCAGAGAAACGCAACCTAGATAGAGCTCTCCAGGCGTACGAAGTGGTCAGTGGTGGATCGAGCGGCTCGAAAACCACATTGGTACTTGGACAAGAGTCCTTGTTTCTCCAGACACCACACGAGTCGGCGATTTACCATCCTCTCAAATAGCTTACACAGGCAGTTTGTAAGACAAACGGGTCTGTAGCTTCCTGCATACTTAGGATCCTTGTCAAGCTTGAGGACAAGAATGACTATGCCCTCTCGCCACTGAGACGGAAAATCACCATCTATCCAGATTCAGTTGAACACACGAAGGAGATACAGTAAACTATCATCACTAAGGTGTTACAACATCTGGTTATGGATGTTGTCCGGTCCAGGAGACGTGTCCTTGCAAAGCGCTAAGGCGCTGCGGAGATCTCACTCCGTAAGGGCCGTTTCACACACACCGGTTTTGACCGGCCGGTTCATGCCGGACGAAGTAGTGGATTATGTAAAAGCATTATAGCTTTCACACATGCCGGTGCCCGGTAACGCGCCGGGTAGCAGCCGGACACACTCACTAGAGAATCCGGTCGCCGGCCGGCAGCAAGCCTACAGTGGTGCACGTGACAGTATGCGTGTATTCACACACACCGGCCATCAGTCGTCCGGCTGCTCTCAGAAAGTACAGTTGAGTGTAAATATGGAGGACGTGGAAATTGACATAGAACTATTGATATCGTTGGTTGAGGCCAGACCTGTATTGTGGGACAAGTCAAGTGATATCTATAAAGATCGGGATGGTACACGGAAGGGGTGGAAGGAAGTATGTGAAGGTCTGAAGGAAGATTTTGGAGAATTGAGTGATAACGAAAAAAACATTTTTGGTAAGTAACTTTTATTACAAGTGATGACATACTACAGAAACACCTTTTCATTATTGCATTTTAAACAGACACAGACACTGTTAGGTCTTAAACCTTTGACATTTGCCACTTGACGGCACCAATATCAGTTAAGAAATAATCAGCTAATACATTCCTCAAGTTGTTTGCTCCCAGTCCACCTCGTGCTGTTTCTTCAGATGGCAGATCTTCTAATCCAGTTATTGTCATGGTATCCTCAGTCTCAAAACCATCTCTGTCACGGACAAAGTTATGTAGTACAACACACGCTTTCACAATATCTACGGCAAAATCAGGATTTACATTTATGGGTCTATGTAGAATTCTCCATTTGTTGCTCAAAATTCCAAATGTACATTCAACATATCTTCTTGCTCTACACAGACGATAATTGAAAATTCTTTTTTTCAGTGTGAGGTTAGATCCTCCATAAGGGCGTAGTAGATGTCTGTGCAGTGCAAACGCTTCGTCTCCAACAAAAAAATAAGGCACATTAGGACTTTCTGTTCCGGGGAGACATCTCTCCTCTGGTAGCTCCTGATTATTTGTCTCGATTGATTCCCACAATGAACACTTTTTGAAAATTGATGAATCACAGTCTTTTCCAAAACTTCCAATATTTACATAAACAAATCTATAATTTGAGTCTGCAACAGCCATCAAAACTACAGAAAAATAATCCTTGTAATTGTAAAACATCGAACCACTGTTAGGTGGACAAATTATTCTGATATGTTTTCCATCTACTGACCCTAGACAGTGAGGAAAGTTAGCTCTCTTTTCGAATTCTGCAGCAATTGTTTCCCAGCGGCCTTTTGTAGGTGTAGGAATACATTCCTGTTGTAAGGTGGACCAAATACTGGAACACACATCTCTAACTATAGAGCTGGCTGTTGAGATGCCAATTCTGTAATTGTAGTGAAGGTCTGTGAAAGTGCATCCGCTTGCTAAGTATCTGAAACAAGGACAATAATACGTGTGTATTATTTGCAGGTAAAGAAGTAATGAAAAAATGGGGAAACATCAGAGATTCTTTCATCAAATCATGTAAAAAGTCAAAAGAACATCAAAGGAGCGGTTCTGGGGCTTTCAAAATAAAAAAGTATGTCTACAACGATCAATTACAATTTTTAAAGAAGCTGACTGAAGGACGTCATACAGAAGATAGCTTGGCCGACAATACACAGATGGGGGTGAACGATTTTACTGAACGGTCTCAGGAATTGAAAGTGCCGAATAAAGAAAAGGGTTCCCGAAAGCGTCGTAAACCTGATGAGCTAGAGATAAAAATGTTGCAGGCACTTGAAAGTAGTGGCCAGCCAAATCGCCACCTGTCATTCTTCAACGGTATTATACCTTCTTTACAAACATTTGATGATGATGAAATCATCAAATTCCAAATAGGTGTCCTTCAACTCATAGAGAATATTAAGCGTGTAAAAAGACAAGGTTTTTATCAGTCTCCAGCCGTTTCCGGTGTGCAAACACCCTGTCAATACAATATGTGCAATCCAGGTCAGCCGCTGGTAGTTCAAGGAAATTCCCCGTGCATTAGTGCTGGATCGTCGGGAATACAATTTCCGTCATTAGGCCAACTTCACACAACTTGTGGCCCATACCAGTCTACAACGTCAGCATTAGAAATGAGTCACTCAGACAGTGTATCTCCGGCGTTATCAACGTCTTCATATAATACAGATATAGACTTTACCTCTCTGTGAGATAAGCTAATAAATGTCTACAGTTTATTTATTACTTTCTGTATGTTATGTCAATAAAGAATTTTCAGCAAATAAGTAGTGTGTTACTTACCTTATTGCAATAGCCAACATCTGCTCAGGTTGAATGCAATTCCTCATCTTTGTGTTCTGACGCCGAAGATTATATTTTAACCGCTGATGTAAATCATCAAAGGTAGAAATGGACATACGAAAATAGTTAAAGAACTTTTTTCCATCTTTTCTTAAATCTTCAAATAGCGTATAAAACAGACCTGATTCCTCCCTCTTTTCATTTATTGGATGAACCCAATGAATTCTATTCCTTTTGTTTTTTCGGTAACGTCTATACAAAAGCCACATGGCAATAATGCGACTATGATCCATACTGTACGAGAGCTGGCGTATGACTGAACGTCCGGTTTCAACCGGCAAGTGTGAAAATGAAACTTAGACAGGCCGGCAAGTTACCGGCCGGTCAAAACCGGTGTGTGTGAAAAAGCCCTAAAGGGCACGTTGTAGTCCTCTGAAGCTTGGGTGGCAAAACTAAGGTGATGAAGTTCTGCCTCCCGCTTCAGAGCGAGGAAATCAGGATTGTAATTCCCGGAGCCAGAGACATCCGCGAAATGACTAGCTAGCTGGTCAGCAATCGCGAGAGGGTCGGTGGCGACACTGCCTGCAATGGAAATTCCCGGTACAGCAGATGATTCTTGGATACCCGAAATCCGTCGAAGCTTGGGATAATAAAGTATGTGACGTCATAGACGACACATCGCTCCCATGAAGCCTTCTTAATTCGTCGAATAAGAACTCGCGCCGTAGCGCGGAGTTTCTTAAATGTTACGAAGTTGGCCACAGTAGGCTGTCTGCGGTAACGCTTATGAGTGCGCCGGCATTCTTTGATGGCTGCTGCTACTTCATCGTTCCACCAAGGAACGAGTTTTCGGCGAGGAATCCCCGAGAAAACGGAATGGACTCCTCAGCAGCAAGAATAACTTCGGTGACGTAAGTTATTTCGTCGCCGACGGTCCGCTAATATCGTTAAAGACAGCTAGTGATGTGTACTTTGGCCAATCAGCATGTTTAAGAATCCATCAAGGGGGAGCCTCGACGGGTTTATGTTACAACAAAGTAACAATGATGGGAAAATGGTCACTGTCACAAAGATCATCCTGTGCATTCCACCGAAACAGTGGAACCAACGTTCGGCTGCATAGACTTACGTCTATGCGAGAATATGTGCCGTAACGTACACTAAAGTGAGTTCGTTCCCCTGTGTTCAAAATACATAAATCCAGATCTGTTAGTAGTGCTTCCAGCTCTCTTCCTCAGGGGCAAGGCGTCTCAGAGCCCCATATGGGGTGATGGGCATGAAAATCACCCAATAAGAGGATGGCTGGTGGAAGCTGAGCTATAAGATCAGTGACAACATTTATGTTCAGATGCTGGCCTGGTTGAAGATAAACATTACACACTGTAGCTATGACAGGCAGGGGAACGCGAACAGCGACAGCCTCGAGTGGGGTTCTTAATGGAACCTCTTCGCTGTAGGTATCAGAACGTACAAAAATGCCAACACCACCGGAAGCCCGGTGAGCATAGTACCGTTCTGTCGAGTATAGTCTGAAATTTCTCAAGACCGTATGATAACCAGGTCTGAAGTTGGTCTCCTGAATACCGACTATACTCTCTGCGTACTCACTAATGAGCTGACGTAACTCAGCAAGATGCCTGTCATAACCGTTATAATTCCACTGTAACAGTGCCATTGTGTGGACTATAAAAGGATTGTTAGGTTATGAGCGACAAAATGCTCGTAAACCTACTTCTATATCCGTAGATGTAGAAGACGTCCGACATCCATCGCGTCATCAAAAGATGGCAGGGGTGCCGCCCAGAACTTCGACGCTTATCGGGGGTGAGTTGGTCCCCTACGAGGAGAGCGCGCAGGTTTGGGAGCAGGAGTGCCTCCTGGCACAGACTCATACATCCAAGATGGGGGGCATGACTTCTCCTTCGCAGGGGAAGTCCGAGAGCGCTCAGCACAGGCGCTCTTCTCCCCTTCTTTTTTTCTAGTTTAGACGGGCTGGGAGATGGATTCCCAGCCCTGGTCGACGATTCCGTCTCCGCCGGCTGGGGCACAACTTTCGTTGACCTCCTAGGGGGAGAGACTTAGTCTTCCCTCCTTGCTGTGCCGGCTGGGAACTGCCAGCCTGCACAGACTTCTGGTTGGTCGAAGGTGGGGTGGTCCCCCGCTTCGAGCTTTGACTATTTGCAACGATGCTGGGAGCAGCAACAGTCGCCTTGGGCGCAGCGGTCCGGACAGGTGTCGAGGATGTAAATGACGAACCTGGAAGGCTCTGAGCTATCAAGCTATAGTCGAGTGTACGGGCAGGTGTATTCGTAGAATTAAACTTACGGCGCACTTCCTGGTAGGAAAGACCATCCAGGGTCTTGATCTCCTGGATCTTCTTCTCACTCAGGTATGTCGGACAATTCCGATCACGAAGAAATTGAGTTGTGCATTCCTCCGCGCCGTGAGCTACTCGTCCACATGTACCACATACAGCCTGATTCGAACAGCGAGATACCATATGTCCGAATCGCTGGCATTGATAGCATCGCATAGGAGGCGGGATGTACGGCCTCACATCGCAACGATAAGTTGTTACCTTGATTTTCTCTGGAAACACTGACAACTTGAAAGAGACAATGAAGGCACCAGTGGCAACGTCTTCACCGTTGACCTTGCGCGTAATGCGCCGGACGTGTGTCACGCCACGGTTCTTCATGTCTTCCATCAACTCGTCGTCAGAGTTCAAAACGCAGTGAAAGATGACTCCGCGAACCAGTTTCAAGGACTTATGCTCCTCCACTTTGACGGGGATTTCGCCAAAGTGCTCGCACTCAAGCAACTGATCAGCTTGCAGTGCTGTACGATTCTTTAGAAGCAAACTACCGTTGCGCATTTTCTTAAGTTCCTCCAGTTCGCCGTAGACGCCTTCGATGTGCCTACTAAAAAGGATTGACTTCACCAGCTTAAAATCGTGCCCATCGGTTCTGGTAGCGACCAGAAACCTAGGAAAGCTGGATCCCATTCCTTCACGCTGCGCTTGTTCCCAGGGAATTGAGCCTCTCAGGGAAGCAAATGTTGAAGACTTAGGTGGGGGACCACCTTGAGAGAGCCGACTTCGTTTGGAAGCCGTGCCCGAAAGCTTCCTCCCAGAATGCCACCCACTCCGATCAGGGGTCTCTGTAGCCGAACCAAGCAGCCAAGGCAATACCCACCTGGTCATAGCAGGTACTGCCCGGGGTCCAATGTTGGACGATGCCTAATACGGGATGACTGAGGCAATGAGCACTAGGACTCCCTTCCTCCAGTCACCCGCAATAGCATGTACCCCATAGCATGTACAGAGCACTAAATATAGAGAAACAATAAATAAAAATAATTAATAATAATATGTCCTTCTGGCATGTAATAATATGTCCTGCTGTGCAGGGACCAGCGTTGTCAGGCGGATACTACTGCCCGGGTACATGGCACTCCCACCCGCCGCGTCCTGGGTGGTTGCTGGCACGGGCTTTCGAGCGTAGTCGCACACATAGGAGCTCCTTCGCCGAGCAGCACGCACATCAAAATTTTGAATGGTGTACATCTGACCCTCGGAAAAATAATAAAAAATAAAGAGGGGACCATGGCCACATGACCCTTTAAGTCGCCTTCTACGACAGGCAGGGATTAACTATGGATGTATTCAGCCTCTCCCATCCACAGGAGGTCCAGCACATTATACCAAACCGCAATCCATGTCTGCCCCAAGGTCGCCCCTTTTTGTCACCTCTTACGACAGGCAGGGGATACCGCGGGTGTATTCTACATGTGCGTCCCCCACCCGCAGGGGGGTGAGTGATAATACCAGCTTGGATAAAAATGATCGTATTGCGAAGGTTAGACCATACCTAGACAAACTGAAAGAGAGTTTCAAGGAGTTTGCTACATGGGAGATAAGAGTCAAGCACTGATAAAGTTATGATCCCGTTCTACGGAAGGCACGGCCTGAAACAGTACATTCGAGGCAAGCCAATCCGCTTCGGTTACAAAGTATGGTGTCATAATCTAAGACTGGGTAACCTGATCGACTTTGACGTCTACCAAGGTGCAAAGGGACAACAGAATGAGTACAAGCAAGATTTTGGTTTAGGAGGAGGAATTCTAATTAAGTTTTCTGAAAATCTGCCTCAAGACGGAAATAGGAAAGTGCTCCCACATCACATATCTGCGGACAACTATTTCCTAACCCTAAGTGTTGTTGATATTTTTACAGACCTTGGCATTGGACTGACAGGAACGCTGCGAAATAACCGAATTGAAAATTGCCCTCTAAAGATGTAAGTTCATTGATGAAAGAGGAAAGGGGTGCTTTTGATGTAAAGTGTGAGGACTCAAACAAACTTGTTGTTTGTCGCTGGAATGATAATTTAATAGTCACTGCTGTTACGAATTGTGAAGTCACAAAGCCCCGTTTCAATGCTCAAAGGTATTCATCATCCTTTCAGAAGAAAATCACCATTCGCCAGCCCAGTCTACTGAAAACTTACAACATTCATATGGGTGGAACGGACAGAATGGATCAGAATGTCAGCAATTATCGAACAAATATATGATCAAGGAAGTAGTGGCGGCCACTGTTTGCATGGGGGTTAGACATAGCTGTACAGAATGCTTGGCTGCTACACAAGAAATCTGCAGAAGCTGTGAATGCCGAAATAATGGACCTCCTGATTTTTCGCAGAAATTTAGCACAGAATCTCATTGGGAAGTATGGAATGCCTAAAGCTAGGCCAGGCCCCACTGTAACTGCAGTTATAAGTAGAGTCTCAGCCGACATCCGCTTCGATGAAAGAGGGCACATTGTTGTGAAGCACAACAAACGAACATGATGTGCTCTCTGCAGATCTCAAACAGAAGATGTGCTAAATGCGGTGTGACCCTGCATGATAAGTGTTTCTTCGAATTTCACATTCGATAATAAGGAAAATACTGGCACTGATCCTTGCCTAGTGCTATATTTTCCCTGGTATTGCAATAGGACGATACATCAACAATATATTGTGAACACTATTTTGTAATAAATAGGTTACAATGATAATGGAAGTAGAAAAGTAGTAATATATGGACAATAAATTGGTATTATAACAATACTTTCTTTCTAACTGCATACCTTCGATATGACCATGTTTGCAACCCTTTGTTCCCGGTGATGTGTTTTCGCAACATACTCATTCTAGGCTTGTGTGCACAGAACCGCAGTAAAACATTCGCAGGAATTATTTTCTAATGCTAACGAACCACCATGAAAAATTTCAGCCATTTTTGAAGGGAAAAAGTTCTGGGAACTAATGGGTTAAATTTCAACATGAAAATCTTCAACAAATTGTTTATTTTATATGAACAAATGTAGGGAAATTTTACCTGATTTCATTGTCACACAGAATCACATTTAGAAAGTTTATAGTCTCCTGAACATATATTTTTGACATTGGTTGTTTTTGCCAGAAACCTTTCAATTGATTTGAGATAGCAAGGGCCCTTTCTTCATTAAGGAATTAACATATGCAATGATACTGCTATATACACAACAAATGAACGCTCTATTGCAGATGCTGCAAGAAAAGAAAAGGAACATTCCTATAGATTTCTATGTCACAGAAGCTATGACATCAAACGAATTGAAAAGTACAAACTATGGATTAAGGCACATGATTACTCATTTTGCAGTGCACGGATTTCACTTTAAAGTGTGTACAAATGAGAAATCCCACGATCCGCCCATAGACTGCAGATGTCAATTATGTGGGAGCATGTACAGTAAGTTTCAATACAGCAACTTCACAGTGAATGACAGTTTAAAACATTGTAATGACATTTAACATGCACACTGTGCGCTTTTCTCATTACGGTAATTTTCTTTTTCCTGTTATTAAAGCTTTAATGCTGCTTGATGCAATAAAGTCGACCATCACAAATACCCCAGTGTCAACAATCAGCTCTAGAACACGTTATTTTTAAACTGCAAATTATTTCAACCCATGGTTACTCTCGCTGTTAGATTGAATCCAATAATAACAAACTTTACAGAATAAACTGATTTGAAATTTTCATTTTGCGTAAACCGGTTAGAGGATATTCAGGAACAGTTAGAGGCTTGGGTAGATGAGGTGAAACAATATGGAATGAAAATGAATGCCCAAAAGAGTGAGATAGTGATCACAACTAAAAAGAAGGAGAGACCTACCGTACTAAAGGGATAATGCTTGGAGGGGAACAGTTTAGGAAGGTAGAGAGTTTCAAGTACTTAGGAAGTATCATAGAGGAAAGAAATAAGGAAATAATCAAACATGAAAGACAAGCAAGAGCATTCCTGAAAAGTGTCAGAAGCCTGGTTTGGAGCAAGGATGTCCTTCAGAGGAGCAAAAGGGTAATATACAGGATGTACTCTACACCTGTTCTGATATACGCAGCTGAGACTTTAGCTGTGAATAGAATACAGGCAAGTGAAATGAAATTTCTGAGAAGCAGGATAGGAGTGACAAGATGGGATAAGATGAGAAATGAGACGGTTCAAGATATAGTAAAAGAAGAGCCACTACAGAATAGGATAGAGGTATCTGGACTTAGATGGTATGGACACACAAAGAGAATGAAAGAGGAAAGGATACCAAGGAGGATGCACAAAATTGAGATAGCAGGTAAACAGCCAAGAGGAAGACAAAGAGACAGGTGGATAAAAGGAGTGGAAGAGTGTGTACAGAGAAGAGGAGAAGACTGGGCAAGAGTGACTAGACAGGTAGGAAGACAAGAGTAAATGGAGAGGCTTATGTTCCAAGCAGACCAGGCCAACAGCTGGAAACTGCAGAAGATGATGATGATGATGATGATTGTCTAATCCTCAACAAGGTATCTGAGGGCATGTTGTTGTTGTGCTTTGGCAGCAAAGGAGTGGGGTTGGTACTGGGGTGGGGGGAAGTGAGCGCGTGCAGGCCTGTTAGTTTGGATCTTGCACGAGAGTAAGCACGTAGTCTGATTTGCTACGTGCCACCTAACGACGAGAGTAACCGCGTTGCTGTTTTGTCTCACACACGTTTTACTTTTATTGAAAAGTATTTATCTATTTTGTGTGTTTCGTTTCTTCTAGCTGCATAGTTTGGGAACAAACATGAGCGGACAGGACAAGAACAAAATTTTAAGTTGGTTGGATGAATCCGACGAAGAAGACAATTTAGCAAGTGAACCTGGTGCTGTGCGGGATAATATGTCGGAGTCTGATGGACCAACGGAAGATGAGAGCAATGACAGCAACTCAAAACAGTCTGAATGTGAAGAAGAACCCAACAACCCAGCCACGGCATCTCATGAAGAAAGAAATAACACCCAAACCCTTCATGAAATTAGAAATGATATCCAAACTGTAAGTGGTCAGCGTTTAGCTAATGTTTCACACCAGGGACCTTATTTATTGGGAAGGGATCTTCTTACTAAACAGAATGTGCATGAGCCTACATTGTCAAGAACTCCAAAGCAAAATATAATGAAAACTTTGCCTGGTGTCAAAGCAGTTGCTCGTAACACTAGAACAGCATACGAGTCATGGACATTATTTTTTCCCAACAATTTAGTAGATGATATTGTACAATGTACAAATTAACAGTTGACGCTGACGAGTCAGAATTATGCAAATGGCGCTAAGGAATGTCCTCAAACTGATTTTTGCAAAATACAAGCTTTTTTGGATGTTTTATATTTGACTGGTGTGAAAAAAGCCAACCATTTGAACTTGGACAAGTTATGGGTAGAGGATGGTTCATCTGCAGAGTTTTTTGTAGCAACAATGTTAAAAAAAGCACTTTCGAACACTTATCCAGGCTATAAGGTTTGATGAAAAAAGAACAAGACCAGAGCATCTGGCTAAGGACAACATAGCACCAATAAGACAAGTTGTTGAGGCGTTTGTAAAAAAAATGCCAGGAAACTTACAATGTTGGGGAGCTTGTCACCCTAGATGAAATGCTTGAGGCATTTAGGAGGTGATGCAAATTCACACAGTGTATAGCTAACAAATCCGCAAAATATGGGATTAAGATCTATACACTACTTGATGCCAGAACTTTTTTTTTACCAATAATTTTGAAATATATCCTAGCAAACAGCCACATAGAGAATTTAATGTGTCTAACGAAGTTGTAAGTGAAAAATACTTAGCCAACACACCTGATAAATCTGTACACAATGTTACCATGGATAACTATTTTATGAATATTCCCCTAGCCAATGATCTATATGTAAACCATAGATTGACTGTTGTCGGCACTCTGCGTAAAAACATGCCCCAACTGCCACTAGAGCTCACTATTAACCTACGTGAACGCACAGCAAATAGCAATTTGTTTGCTTTTTCTAAAGACCCTAAACAATGCATGGTTGCAACTTACATCCCAAAAAAGGGAAACAATGTCTTGGTTGGCTCAACAATGCACAAACAAGGTTAAGAAGCTGGTGACCAGCTTAAGCCAGAACTGATCACATTCCACAACCTAACTTAAGGGGGTGTTGATGTGGTCGACCACATGAAAACTGACTACCTACAGTGTCACCAGAGTCAGCAACGGATGGCCGCTAACAGTCTTCTGTTCTTCGCTAAACATTGGAGCCATAAACGGCCAAATAATTTTGAAGGCCAACACAGACACTCTTTTGGCTAGAAGAAAATATTTGTCTGAGCTAGCTAGAGAACTTGCACTTCTTCACATGACAAGACGCTGATCATTGACAAATCTGTCGGTTACACTAAGATATGTTGCCAGATAAAACACCCAGAACCTCATCGTGAAGATGGGCCTAAAATTAGATGTGCCTACTCTCCACTACGGAAAAACCGTTTCACTCAAGCCAGGTGTGGTAGCTGCCGTCACACTGTTTGTAAGGAGCACACTGCAACCACAGTTATCACCTACTTCCAGTGCCATGAACTAGAAAATCCACAAGACGTTCAAGAATAAAAGTGCAAAGACTGTTTCATAGGCTTATAACATGTTTGAGACTGATCATCTTTCTTATATTCCATTTTTAAAGGTGTTTTCAATGGTCTTTTTTTGAAATTTTAAAGTTCTTTTAAAAGGCCTATTGAAAAATTTTCTTTCTTCATAATATTAACAGTAGTAGTTCGTAATAGTGTTAGCAACATTATTTGTAAAATAAAATTAAGTTTTTATAAGTTTCTAATCTGTTTTTGATCATTTTTCCATTTGTTAGACTTAACCTAACATGAGAGTAACAGTGTAACACAAATAGTGTGAGTAATCCCGGGTTAAATATTATTCGATATTTAGTGATAAGTTGCATGGCTGTTGTGAATCTATTTCCAAAGTGCCTTGTTGGATGCTGAGTATTTATATGCGTGTTTTAAGTCTGTAATCTTATGAAGACTCCTTTTTTTTTTAGTGAAAAACCTATCCAGCTTACATGGATCAGAAATCAATGACCGGCACACTAGCAGAAAGCTTTGTAAAGATCATAAATTCGGAATTTTGTAATACGTTCATGTTTATCTTGATTAAATTGGCATTTTGTTTGCAACGTTTTCCTTATTAAAATTTGTATGGTGGTATCACAACGTAAAATATAATCACTCCTTCAGAAGAATTAATTGTACTGGTTAAGTGTAGAAAATAACAGGAAGTAATAAAAAAATGTGCACATGCCCACAATATGCATTGTGCATTATTCCCGTTAACCTATACTATTTTTGGTCAATAGCCTGGCTGAGTGGTTCAGACGGTTCATGCGCTGGCCTTCCAACCCCAACTTGGCAGATTCGATCCTGGCTACGTACGGTGGTATTTGAAAGTGCTCAAATATGACAGCCTCGTGTCGGTAGATTTACTGGCACGTAAAAGAACTCCTGCGGGACTAAATTCCGGCACCTCGGCGTCTCCGAAGACCGTAAAAGTAGTTAGTGGGACGCAAAGCCAATAACATTATTATTATTATTGTCAATAAATATCCTGTCACCCAAAATACGACATTCAATAGATACGAAGTACTTTCACCACACACACATTTCCAACCTATTAAATTACCTCCGGTTGTCCCACGTTCATAATAACAGCATACAAGGAACCCAACGACGAAACGATCACACCAGCCTACATACTCGTCACAAATGAACCAAAGAGGAGTGAAATGAACGGCAGTGAACGGCAACGAAAAACTTCTTCTTTCTCTTCTTCAACTACCATTTCCAGTGTCGCCAACACAATTACAACTTAACAAGCTATAATCAAATACAAATAGATAGATCAAGGTAGAAAAAACTAAATCAGTGGGGCCTGTTCCAGGAACGCACTTTGCAACTTGCAACTTTGCACTTTTCACTTTTTAATTCTTGCAAAGTGCAAAGTCTTTCTGTTCCACCATGATCTAGGTATTACTTTTCGATTTCTTTGCAAAGTGAAAAGTCTGCGTATGAGTGAACCGATCATGTTTATTCCATGGTCAAACTGTATAACACTCCATGATTTTAATACTTCATTTTACGCGGTGAATTAGACGATATTTGTGGTTCCGGCAGTTTTAAAGTTTTGGTCATGGGAAAGAAAGAAAATTACAAGAAGCTAGCGGTGTTAGAAGTCGTCAAGGAGAAACGGGACATTCTTTTTGGCAACTTCAAAAATAACCTATCACATGATGACAAGCGATCCGCTTGGACTGAAGTTCTAAAGAAAGCTCAGTTTTTGCAATTAGCTGGAGCCGAAAAATCTTGGACGTACGCGACGGATATTCTATTTGGATTATGGAAATGTCGTGCACTAGTAAGTAAATATTTATGTTTTCATTAAATGCATTAATCGAGAATAAATCGCTTAAATCAAGTCGTATAAACTCACATATGACCACGCAGCATGTTACATAAAATTGAAATGCAGAAGTTATTGAAGAATATATGTAATGATTTCCTCTTACCTATATATCACGTCTAAATCATTCAATTCTTTCTTTTAGGCAAAAAGAAATAATGCCAAGAAAACTGGAAGTGAAGGAGGGAAACATCAAATCAAATCAAAATCTCTTTATTTGCAAATGAGTTGTCTACCTCAGTGGCAAATGGTACACTAAAATACATTATTCTCAAGCACTAACTTTTAAATTAACAGGAGACGAAGAAAATTTTCCTAGAATACAATATTATACAATTTACGCTAATAATTTTTTTCTATTAAACACACACATCATCCTTAATAAATTTATATTGTTTACAAAATTCTACTTATAATATCTTACATAGTCAACTCATATAAAGTACGGTATGTGGAATTACTTCTAATAATACTATACAACTGGTACGTCCGACTCGTTGGTTGAATGGTCAGCGTACTGGCCTTCGTTTCAGAGGGTCCCGGGTTCGATTACCGGCCGGGTCGGGGATTTTAATCGCTTCTCATTAATTCTTCTGGCTCAGGGACTGGGTGTGTATGTCCGTCCCAACATTCTCCTCATCATATTCAGACAACACACTACACTACCAACCACCACAAAAACACGCAATAGTGCTTACATCCCTCCATAGAGGGTTGGCGTCGGGAAGGGTATCCGGCCGTAAAAACAGGGCCAAATCCACATGTGCGACGCAGTTCGCACCTGCGACCCCACAGATGTGGGAAAAAGCGGCAGGAAAAGAAGAAGAATACTATACAACTGGTATAAGATTAAAATTAACATTGACTTTATTTACATATTTATACTTTACCCATTTTGGAACCTAAGTAGCATAACGACCTGCTGCGTCTTAACCAGAGCCCCTTTTGCCACCACTTTTCAGAGTTCATGAAGGGCCTTCACAGCTACCCTAGCGGTCCCAGGGCCCTCGAAGTCCCCACTGTACTTCACCCCTACAGGCAGTCCCCTACTTGGGTTGTCCAAACCCCTTAGACCAGGGGATAGAATTAATTTAATCACACACATTTATTATTTGCAATATCCTGCACTGGTCTAATGCCTCTAACATTTAATTGATTATCTCTGTTGTTGTTTATTCTCTTCTTGAATATCTGTACAGATTTTGGAAAAGGATCAAACACTACCCCTGGTAAACTGTTCCACACCTTCCCAATGAAAGAAAATTTACCCCAATCGCTTCTGCTAAAATTCCTTCTAATTTTGTACTTGTGGCCAGTTCTACCAATATAATTATTTTCCAACTGAAGCCTCTCACGGATATCTCCCCATGCTTCTTCTCCTGTATAGGCTTTATATAATCCGACACGTCTAGTTTTCTCCCTTCTCTTCCTTAAAGTTTCCCACCCAAGTTCCTTTAACATTTCTGATACATTACTCTTTCTCCTGAAATCCCCTGTTACAAACCTTGCTGCTTTCCTCTGCACACCATCTAGTTCTTTTATTAGGTATTCTTGGTGAGGATCCCAAACACTGTTTGCATATTCCAATAATGGACGAACCATACTCAAGTAACTTTTTTCTTTTAATTCTTTGTTGCATCCTTTAAGTAGCCTCATTATGACATGTAACGATCTGTATGCTTTCCCAACAATGTCATCAACATAACCTTCCAGTGCAAATTACTTTCAAATCTCACACCTAAGTATTTGCACTTGCCATCTTTTGGGATAACTACCTCATCCCAAGTATATTCAAATTCAGTTTTAAAGCTCCTGTTTGTAAATGTTGTAACAGTTGATTTGCCTCCATTAATCTTCATATTATTTTCTTCAACCCATTCTTGGATACTCTCAAGGTCCCTTTGTAATTCTGAACAATCCTCAATGTTATTTATTTCCCTATAAACAATTACGCCATCTGCATACAATCTTATTTTCGATGTTATATTGTTCCCTAAATCATTTGCGTATATTAAGAAAAGTAACGGGCCGATTATACTACCCTGTGCAATTCCCTTCCAGACTTTCTCTTCCTGTGATATATTATTTCCAACTTTGACTTTCTGAACCCTTTAATTTAGAAATGTTCTTATCCAACGTATAACCCTTACGTCCAATCCTATTCCCTCCAATTTCTTTAATAATATTCCATGTTCCACTCTATCAAAGGCTTTGGAAAGATCTATGGCTATGCAATCTAACTGGCCTCTTGAATCCAACTGATCTGATATGTCCTGCTGAAATCCCACCAGTTGTGCCTCGCAAGAAAATTTCTTTCTAAATCCATACTGGCTCCTCATGAACCAATTTTTATCATCACATATCCCTCTGATGTACTTTGCTATTAAACTCTCCAGTATTTTACAAACTATACTGGTCAGGCTGATTGGTCTGTAGTTCTGTGGTTTCCTTTTATCACCCTTTCCTTTATAAATTGGTATCATTATAGATTCCTTCCATTCCTTTGGTATTACACTATTATTTATGACATAGTCAAAGAGAAATTTTAAATAAGGCACTATATACCACCCCCATTGTCTTTAATACCTCCCCAGTAATTTGATCACTTCCTGCTGCTTTTCCTTGCTGAAGCAGTTGGATTTCTCTGAAAATATCTTCATTTGTGAATGAGAAGCTTTTTGTTTCCCTATGTGTCTCTCCCTCTCTATCTTCTGTTATGGTTTCCAAGTCCTGACAATCTTCTACTGAATCTCTGAATTCCCTATTAAAGAGGTTTGCTTTCTCAGTATCTGTTAAATAGTGTTCACCCCCTTCTCCCACCATTGTAGGAATTTGGATTATTTTTCCTTTTTGATTCCTAATATATGAATACAGCTTTTTCCATTTCCCTTTGTGGTCATTACCCTCTTGAAGAATGCCATTCATATAATTCTCTTTTGCTTCCTTTTTCACTCTATTCAGTTCCCTCATTAGCTGTTTTCTAGTTTCTCTATTCTCCCTACCATCTTTGATTTTCCTGTTTACTATTCTACATTTTCTTTTTAATTTTCTTATTTCCCTTGTATAATAAACAGTGTCTGAGGTCATTTTAAACCCTTCTTAACAGGTACAAATCTCTTCTCTCCTTCCCAAATGATTCCTTTAAATTTAGCCCAAAGTGTATGCACATTACTCCCTTCACTTATCCAATAACTGAATTGTGATTTAAGGTAAGTCCCAAATTCATCAACTTTAGTTTTTCTGTACAATTTCTTGTCTTGTGTGACCCTCTTATTAAGCCTTTTTGGTACCAGTCCTACATCCATTATTACAGCCTTATGGTCACCTATTCCTTCAATTACCTCAGTTTTATAAACAATTTCTCATGGTTTAACCAAGAATACATCTAGTAAGTTATTGAGACGAGTTGGTTCTTGTACTACTTGTGTAAATCCTCCCTCCCAAATTAACTTATTTGCCAGTTTCTGTTCATGGGCTTCACTTGCAGCTCCATTCCATTCAACTTCAGGCAAGTTTAGATCTCCCCCAATTATTACCATATCATTATTATTGTTTTTATGAGTATAATCTATTATTTTCTCAAATATTTCCATGTCTCTTTCCTCTCTTCCTGGCCTGTATGTTCCTATAATTCCCACCTCCGTCATATTATCACAAACTAATTTTATCCCTAATATTTCATCCCTTTCATCAGTAAACCATTCATGCGAACAATAAGATAATCAATGGGATGAGGTGGATGCTGCTATCTTTGACATCCTGCAGAAAGATTCGGCCGTTTTAGACAGGTTGAATCTTCCTGAAAGCTACATGGAAGATCAAGCGACCGTGGAGCCAATACCGACTCCTGCTGGACTTCCCAGTGGGGACAACATCGAAAACCTACAAAATACACCAAAGAGAAAGAAAAGGAAGCTGTCGAATTCCCCACGTCCTATTGCTAACATTGAAGAATATACGGTGACAAAAAACTGAGGCAGGAACTTCTCCGTGTGGAAATTTACCACAGGAAGTTGCAAACTCTGAAGTTGGAAAGGGAATTGGAGATACGACCTTCAGAATGTACTAGTGACATTGCAGCTTCTGCTTCGCAGAATTTTGTCTATAATACAGACGAATGCATAGAATACATAGCCAATGAAAGTACCGAGTGATTGATTTGAACTTAAATTTCATAGTAACATTCTTATTGTATGTAGATTAGTAGAAATCTAGTATAGTAAATAAAAATTAATGTTATTAATATAGAAACAGATATTATTGTTCAGTTCAGTTAATGAAATACCTCAACAACGAATTGAGTTTAGCAACGGCGTCTAAATCGGGTGCCTCATCATTTCCAGGATTGGGGTCTTCATTTTCATCCATTAAGGTAAGTAAGTCTTCTTCATTTTCTCTTCCAACCTTACGTGCAATATTATGCAATGCAATACACGCTAAGACCACCTTTCCCGCTGTTGTTGGACATAATCGTAAGTGGTTTAAGCAGGGAAAACGTTCCTTCAAAATTCCGATACTGTTCTCAACAATACGCCGTGTCGATTTATGTGCCTTGTTAAATCGTTGCTCAACAGCTTCGTCAGGATTTCTATTAAGAGGGGGCATTAGCCACTCTTTTAGCCCATGGGCACTGTCACCTAATATAACTGCTCCTGGGAATGGCCTCCAACCTAAGTCAAAACGTCTAAATACGGCAGTGTTTCTTAAGACCCTGGAAACGTGCACGCTACCCGGCCAACTAGCATTAGCACTGTAGAAGGTCAAGTCTGCGCCACTAATCACCATAATATTGAGAGAATGATGCCCATGTCTATCAACATAAACCTCCTCGTGCTCTCAGTAGGAGCATCAATATTAACGAGAGTACCGTCAACACATCCACACACACAGAAGGAAAGCCACCCTTCATTAGAAATTCCGTCGCTATATTATGTGGATTATCAGGCCAACGTACTATGTCAGGAAACATTACATGTACTATAGCATCTACAATTTTAGTAGCAGTTCTGCAAACAGTTGAGTTTGATGTCCCATGCATTGCCGCCACACCGTGCAGCTGGGCACCATTTGCTAACCAATGTAAGCATGTCAGAATTTGTTCCTTTTCGGAAAGGGATTGACTTCTTTTTGCTGCAGATTTCAATAAATGACCAATCGTTTCAAGAATATAGTCAGTCTGTAATGGGGTAACAGGAAAACACTCACGAAATTCCGTCGAAGTGAGGTTATGAAAATTAATCCTGTCTTTGTATGTTCTCTTGTTGGAATCTTCATCACTGTCCTCACTTGATAACAAAAGCTCTCGTCGTAACATGTTTATATCACTAAACCAAATTCTAAGCCGAGAAACTAGTGTACATACTTGTTAATTAACAACTGAAAAGTGAATCATCTCTTTGCAAAATTTCTGAAAACTTTTCACTTCATTACTTTGCACTTTGCATTTCTGTACCAATGGAGGAACATAACAGGCTTGAAAAGTGAAAAGATTCCTAACTTTTTCACTTTGCAAGCTAAATCTGAAAAGTGATGGTGGAACAAAATCTGAACTGAAAAGTGCAAAGTGCAAAGTTGCAAAGTTCGTTCGAGGAATAGGCCCCAGAAGTAGCAAAAGTTAAAAGCTAAATATTTATAGCACTGCTCACCGGGAAGGGAATGACATTCTTTGTTCTGTTCAATTAGCAAAGAATTATAACCGCAAACCATGGATATTTAATTATGTTTACTGACCTAGTCCTGACAGATGGAAGTGGTGGTGATTATTATATTAATAAGAAGTACAACTGGGCAGCCATCCTCTATAAAACACTAATTACAGAGAAACATTGAAGGGAGCGGACACTTCGGAAATGAAGATATCGGCCACTGAAAGACAAGGACCGTGAAGGGCGTGAAAGTGAAAGACACGTGACCTCGTAACCTAATGCGGTACCGTCGGGGCCGGCAAAAGTAAGGAAGTTTTGTAAGCTTCGGACGATAGTAAAACTGAAGGATGAGAAGGAATGTCATAATTTAACATCATAAAAGCACATTCACGCTCCCGCTGAACCAGTGGTGAGTCATCTACCATGATCATAGCTAGCATCGTTGTTACAACCACATTATACAAGGAGGGAGAGAGAGAGAGAGAGTGCTTTCAAACCGTTCCCTATCAGTTACATAAGGCCGGGAAATACAGCACTCCAGACTCGGCCAAATACAGTAGTGACAATACGCGACACTTACGGATTCAGCCTTGTTAAAAATGGGAGACAATTCGACGGTGGCGCTCCTAGTGACTTGACCTGAAGTGTCGCGGTAAATTCAAATACCAATGGAAATGCATATACGAAAATGGACAAATAACTTACGTCTAGAAAGAAAGTATTATTGAGATATTAACTTCGAAGTTGCTGAAGCAATTCTGGATAAATGAATGAAGAATTATTTAAAAGGTTATTATCTAAAGACTGAAATTAGACATATAAACAAGATGTGAAATGGACTGCTGTGACATGACTTGATCTTTCATTTATGCATTACTTTTTTTTTGCTTTAGCATTACTGCCTGAACTTTTACGGTCAGATTTGTCTTCTTTCTCATTTAAAAACATTGTATCATCCACTTGTCAATAAAAATATCGGCACATTCCTTACACACATGATGCAATGAATTAACATTTAAAAGCTGGACAATTTTCCTCTTAACATGAAGCCTACTAACAGAAAGAAAATCTATAAAATCCCGGCTTTAATCTGAGAAGAGGGATAAAAGAGAGAAACGTATGAAAATGTTGTCGATAGTGATGCTTTGAGGAATATTTACGTACAATTCGAGAAAAAATGTAACATACCCTTGGTTGTATAGTCGCGGATTTTTAAAGTCGCTGGCCTGGATATGATCTGAACAGAACTTATAATTCGTATATAAGCGTAACGTCCCTTCTTTCTAGTACACCTTATCCAAATCACTTCTGTGACATTTCAAAACCTACAGATCACACCTACAACACCACATAGGTATTGAAGGTTATGATGATGATGATGCTTGTTGTTTTAAGGGGCCTAACATCGAAGGTCATCGGCCCCTAATGGAACGAAATGAATGGCATGAGACATGAAGTTAAAATTGTAAAACATATCCACTGACTAGAGTTAAAAAAGAGTGGTGATGAAGAAAAATGAGGGTGAGATTAAAACAATCAGTGGATCTAATACGCAATGCCTTATGTTCTCTTAAAAGAAGAGGAAGTACAGGAAATCGAAGGAATAAGGCATTGCCCAGTAGTACAGATATTAACACATAATTTACGTTAGAGGTTAAAATAACACATTAAAATGCGCAACACAAACTAAAATGAAGTCAATGAGATAAAAGCGCAACTGACATAAACAACACTAGGACAAAGGACATCATCACACACGATAAAACAGACCGCTATCCCTCATAAAGCGGATGACGAGGTCTGCTGACTGCTCGTCATCGCGCAAGATAAGGGAGATTGTACTCGGAAGGTTAAGACTACGGCGCAGATCGACCAGGTCCACACACTCCGTATATTGAAGGTTAACTGCTGCACTATACAATAAAATATGCGTATTATATTTTAGGCCAGTTAAAATATGGGTCGAGCAGTTCAGAAGATTATGAAGTACTATAAAAATCTCCTTGTCACTGGACGAATAAATATGAAAACACAATATTACTTACATTTTCTTGTCACAAGAGTAGCGAAAGAAAGACCGCGCATTCTTCTCTACTTCATAGGTACTGCAGCCAAACACAGCACATACCTTTCCCCTCATGTTGAGAGGAAATATCAAGGAATGACACACGGTACTATTTAATTATGTCAACTCACTGAAACCGCCTAAATAACACCAAACACTTCACACACAAATGCACGTGCTGTTATGACAAAATCAGTAGTCCTCAGATCTACCCGCTAGAGAGAGCTCTAATAGTTGTCCTTCGATATCTCGCTGAGTGTCGCGTATTGTCTCTGCTGTACTTGACTGGGCCTCGAGATACTTTTGACAAGCGCCGCTAGAGTTCTCTTTACTGAGTTCTCTCGCCCGCCCATTACAACACGTTCCAGTACGAAAACCTATAAAAATTCATTAAAACTAGCCATTTCAGAAGACACCAAACAGATGTGAGATAAAAATAGACCACGAGCAGTTGTATGGCTTACTTTCTACAACGTATTTCTTACACTTTGCTTAAACGAAATAAGTAATTGAGGCGCTCGGGGCTAGATAATGGTAAGCCACACATTGAGCAATATTGAGATTTGTACGCATTTCGTATCTGCTAGCGGATGGCAAGCCACTGGAGGAGTAATATTTGAAGAAACCAAGAGATGGCAGCACACGCTCTGTTGTTATGTATTGCACCAAGACACAGCACGTCATTTTTGTGCTTTAGTATTGTAAGCCACAGCAAGAAGGAAACAGTGTGAGCTGTTGTTCCGATGAAAAAATGCAATTAGGAACCGAAACGGAAGCCGATTGTCTTGAGAGTGAATCCTCGTGCGATGACAGTGTTGTAGATGTGGATTATCAGCCAAATCCATGTGATATATCATTATCATCAGAGGTAAGCATCAACAAATGGTTATTATGTGGCATGCCATATTATAGCATGTGACAATGTGGCTTATTATGACAATGCAGTACATGTAGTACTGTTAGATAACGCTAATATTTAATGGAATTATGAACTATGGGACTATTTCTAAGATATTTATATGGAGCCAAGCAACCTTAAACAACTGTTAAACTAAGATGGGCATCACTAGGTGACTGCTGTAGGGGTTATTGTGGCTTGCCATTATATAGCTGTTAAATTGCTGTATTCATTGTAGTTTCATAGGTTCATGCTATTAATTTTTTTATCCTTCTTTCTTCCGCAAGGATGAAGACTTAGCTCCTGTTGTTAGAGAGGTGCCCATCTCATCTGGTAAGAATGGAAGGCATCGATGGCGGCAGCAAACACCGGAGTTGAGTAAAAGGGCTAAACGTAAACGCCGGCGTAATAGGGTATGTACTTAAACATAGCTATTAACCAGAATTTAAAAAATATTAGAAAAATAATTACTTTAATTAAATAATAATAATTAATATTATTTTTTAGGAGAGCCGGCACAGAATATGGAATTTATATTAAATTAGCAATACGATATGTTTCATAAACATGTTGTAATATGGACATTATTTTTTATTTTTAAGGGTGAAGAGTACACGAGTGATGCAACCAAAAAGAAAGTAGGTGCCAGAGAAATGGGACCTCCATATGCTTGTCGTCGGAAGTGTATGACGAAGAGAGGAGAAGCAGCTTCCAAAATATTCCATGGCTTCTGGGACATTGGGAATTTTGATGCACAAAACAAATACATCTTTTCGTGTATCTCGACGGCACATCCAAAACGCTCCTACCCGAAGAAAAGGAAAAAGGAGCAGTCTTCTCGAAAAATCACTGCTACGTACTCTGTTAAGGTGCAAGGTGAAGTAATCCAAGTCTGTAAAGCGGCATTTCTCTCTGTACATGAGCTACAAGGATCAAGAGGAAGAGTGGAAAACATCGTACAGCAAGTTGCTAGTGGTCAAGAGTTTGTTAAGAAAGACCAAAGGGGGCGCCATAAAAATCATCGGAAATATCCACCTGAAGTTATAGCAGGTGTTCACGACCATATACGAAGCATATGATGATGATGATGATGCTTGTTGTATTAAGGGGCCTAACATCGAAGGTCATCGGCCCCTAATGGAACGAAATGAATGACATGAGACATGAAGTTAAAATTTTAAAACGTATCCACTGACTAGAGTTAAAAAAGAGTGGTGACGAAGAAAAATGAGGGTGAGATTAAAACAATCAGTGGATCTAATACGCAATGCCTTATGTTCTCTTAAAAGAAGAGGAAGTACAGGAAATCGAAGGAATAAGGCATTGCCCAGTAGTACAGATATTAACACATAATTTACGTTAGAGGTTAAAATAACACATTAAAATGCGCAACACAAACTAAAATGAAGTCAATGAGATAAAAGCGCAACTGACATAAACAACACTAGGACAAAGGGCATCATCACACACGATAAAACAGACCGCTATCCCTCATAAAGCGGATGACGAGGTCTGCTGACTGCTCGTCATCGCGCAAGATAAGGGAGATTGTACTCGGAAGGTTAAGACTACGGCGCAGATCGACCAGGTCCACACACTCCGTAAGGATGTGTACCACGGTAAGATGGTTGCCGCAGGTACACACCGGAGGGGGTTCTCCTTTCAGTAGATGGGAGTGCGTCAAGATACCGCAGCCGATCCGAAGACGACATAATACCACGGCTTCCCTCCGCGAAGCCCGAAGGGAAGTCCTCCATACCTTCGTTGTTCCTTTTATCGCTCTCAGCTTATTGGGAAGTGGGATGGCCTGCCACCCCATCTCCCAATGAGACATAACCAGATGTCTCAGCTGAGAGCGAATATCACTTGCTGGAACCTTGAAAGGCAACGGGGGCAGTGTAACTGCCTCCTTGGCAGACTGATCTGCTAACTCGTTTCCCTCTATGCCCATGTGGCTGGGGAGCCACACAAACGTAATTCTGGTGCCGGCATCCGAACACCCGGCCAGCAGGTCCTGGATCCGCTGCACCAGAGGGTGCCGAGGGAAACAGGTATCAATAGACTGGAGCGAGCTCAAGGAGTCAGTACACACGAGAAAGTGCCGGCGTTCATTGTACAGTGCGTACCGCAGAGCTCCACAGATAGCATAAAGCTCCGCTGTGTACACACTACAGGTTTCCGGGAGAGCAAAAAGAAACCGATCATTTCCGACAACGAACGCACAGCCCACCTTCGTATCTGTCCTTGAACCATCCGTGTAAACGACGACTGAACCTGGATAGCGGCCAACAACGGACAGGTAGAGCCTTCGATAAATCGAAGGGTCCGTGTCTCCTTTCGGACCAGTGTGTAAATCCAGGATGATTTCAGGTCGTCGTACAACCCACGGAGGTACCCCACTTGGTTGTCTGACAAGGCAAGGAATCGAAGGTACGTCAAACAATTCATAACTGCTATCAAAGCGTATCCCAACCGGCCGCGTCGCACGAGGATGAGCAGCGTACAACAAACGGTTGCCATTGTTGAACACGCAGGGATAGCTCGGATGAAGTGGCATCTGTCGCAAATTTGCAGCATACGTAAGTAGACGTTGCTGGCGCCTCAGGTGTAAAGGCGGCACACCAGACTCAGCGAGAAGGCTAGCGATGGGGCTAGTACGAAAAACTCCCGTCGCCAACCTAACACCGCTGTGGTGGATACTGTTCAGCTTCGCAAGAACGCTTGGTCTTGCGGAGCCATATGCTGCACTGCCGTAGTCTAACCGGGATAAAATGTGTGCCCGATAGAATCGCAGGAGCACCACGCGGCCAGCTCCCCAATTAGTGCTGCTAAGAAACTTCAAGAGGTTAAGCCTCTTGGTGCATTGCACTTTTAGCTCCCGCACGTGTGGCTCCCACGATAATTTACTGTCAAAAAGGAGCCCAAGAAATCGGTAGGTGTCAACAACTGGAAGAACGACATTTCTTAGATAAAGCTCAGGATGAGGGTGAAGAGTACGTTGACGACAAAAGTGGACAACGGAGGTCTTTGCGGCAGAAAACCGAAAGCCATGTTCTAAGGTCCACTTCTCCACCCTCCTAATAGCTTGCTGTAACTGTCGCTCTGCGACTGCCATACTGCACGAGCTATAGTGCAGAACAAAGTCATCCACATATAGGGACGGTATTACGGCTGGACCAGCAGCAGCGACAATACCGTTTATGGCAATCGCGAACAGAGTGACACTAAGAACCGATCCCTGTGGGACTCCATTTTCTCGAACGTGGTATTGCGAATATGTCCTCCCTACTCGGACACGAAATAGACGGAGGAACAAAAAATTCGCAATAAATACCGGCAAGTTACCTCGGAATCTCCATTGATGCAGGACTGAAAGGATGCCATATCGCCAGGTGGTGTCGTAGGCCTTCTCCAAGTCAAAGAAGACAGCTACCAAGTGCTGTTTGCGGAGAAACGCATCCTGGATAGAGCTCTCCAGGCGCACCAAGTGGTCTGTGGTGGATCGAGCGGCTCGAAATCCACATTGGTACTCGGACAAGAGTCCTTGTTTCTCCAGACACCACACGAGTCTGCAATTTACCATCCTCTCAAATAGCTTACACAGGCAATTTGTAAGACAAATCGGTCTGTAACTTCCTGCATACTTAGGATCTTTGTCAGGCTTGAGGACAGGGATAACTATGCCCTCTCGCCACTGAGATGGAAAATCACCCTCTGTCCAGATTCGGTTGAACACACGAAGGAGATATAGGAGACTATCATCACTAAGGTGTTTCAACATCTGGTTGTGGATGTTGTCCGGTCCAGGAGACGTGTCCTTGCAAAGCGCTAGGGCGCTGCGGAGTTCCCACTCCGTAAAGGGCACGTTGTAGTCCTCTGAAGCTTGAGAGGCAAAACTAAGGTGATGCCGTTCTGCCTCTGGCTTCAGAGCGAGGAAATCAGGATGGTAATTCCCGGAGCCAGATACATCCGCGAAATGACTGGCTAGATGGTCAGCAATCAGGAGGGATTCAGTGACAATATTGCCTGCAATGGAAATTCCCGGTACAGAAGATGATCCATGGATACCCGAAATACGTCGAAGCTTAGTCCACACTTGAGATGATGGAGTATGTGACGTCATAGACGACACATATCTCTCCCATGAAGCCTTCTTACTTTGACGAATAAGAACTCGCGCCTTAGCGCGGAGTTGCTTGAATGTTATCAAGTTGGCCGCAGTAGGCTGTCGACGGTAACGTTTGTGAGCGCGACGGCGTTCTTTGATAGCTGCTGCTATTTCTTCGTTCCACCAAGGAACGAGCTTTCGGCGAGGAGTCCCCGAATAGAACGGAATGGACTCCGCAGCAGCAGCAAGAATAACTCGGGTGATATAAGTTATTTCCTCGCCGACGGTCTGCCTGAGATCATCGTTAAAGGCAGCTAATGATGTGTACTTTGGCCAATCAGCATGTTTCAAAATCCATCGAGGGGGAGCCTCGACGGATTTTTGGTTCATCAAAGTAAGAATGATGGGAAAATGGTCACTGTCACAGAGATCATCGTGTGTATGCCACCGAACCAGTGGAACCAACGTTCGGCTGCATAGACTTACGTCTATGCGAGAATATGTGCCGTAACGCACACTAAAGTGAGTTGGTTCCCCCGTGTTCAAAATACATAAATCCAGGCCGGTAACTAATGCTTCCAGCTCTCTCCCCCTGTGGCAAAGCGTCTCAGAGCCCCAGATAGGGTGATGGGCGTTAAAATCGCCCAACAAGAGGAAGGGAGGTGGAAGCTGATCTATAAGATCAGTGACATCATTGATGTTAAGAGCGTGACTTGATGGAAAAACAACATTACACACTGTTGTTATGACAGGCAGCGGAACGCGAACAGCTACAGCCTCGAGGGTAGTTCTTAATGGAACCTCTTCGCTGTAGGTATCAGAACGTACAAAAATCCCAACACAACCGGACGCCCGGTGAGCATAATACCGTTCTGTCGAGTATAGTCTGAAATTTCTCAAGGCCGTATGATGACCAGGTCTGAAGTTGGTCTCCTGAATACAGACTATACTCGCTGCGTACTCACTAATGAGCTGACGTAACTCAGCAAGATGCCTGTCATAACCATTACAATTCCACTGCAACAGTGCCATAGTGTGGACTATAAAAGGAGTGTTAGGTTATGAGCGAAAAAATGCTCGTTAGCCTAAACACTATCTAATTCTACATCCGTAGATGTAGAGGACAGTGCGACATCCATCCCGTCATCAAAAGATGGCAGGGGTGCCGCCCAGAACTTCGACACTTTTCGGGCGCGAGGGGGTCCCCTACGAGGAGAGCGCGCAGGTTTGGGAGCAGGAGTGCCTCCCGGCGCAGACTCATACCCCCCAGATGGGGGGCATGACTTCTCCTTCGAAGGGGAAGTCCGAGAGCGCTCAGAACGGGCGCTCTTCTTCCCCTTCTTTTTTCAGGTTTAGACGGGCTGGGAGATGGTTTCCCAGCCCTGGTCGACGATGCCGCCTCCGCCGGCTGGGGCACGACATTCGTCGACCTCCTAGGGGGGCGGCAGACTTGGTCTTCCCCCCTTGCTGTGCCGGCTGGCAACTGCCAGCCTGCACAGACTTCTGGTTGGTCGAAGGTGGGGTGGTCCCCCCCTTCGAGCTTTGACTATTTGCGACGTTGCTGGGAGCAGCAACAGTCGCCTTGGGCGCAGCGGTCTGGACAGGTGTCTTGGTCGTAAATCACGAACCTGGAAGACTCTGAGCTATCAAGCTATAGTCGAGTGTACGGGCAGGTGTATTCGTAGAATGAAACTTACGGCACGCTTCCTGGTAGGAAAGACCATCCAGGGTCTTGATCTCCTGGATCTTCTTCTCACTCAGGTATGTCGGACAATTCCTATCCCGAGGAGAATGAAAACCGGAGCAGTTAGTGCACTTGTATGGAGGTGTGCACTCCTCCGCGCCGTGAGCTACTCGTCCACATGTACCACATACAGCCTGATTCGAACAGCGAGATACCATATGTCCGAATCGCTGGCATTGATAGCATCGCATAGGAGGCGGGATGTACGGCCTCACATCGCAACGATAAGTTGTTACCTTGACTTTCTCTGGTAACACTGACAACTTGAAAGAGACAATGAAGGCACCAGTGGCAACGTCTTCACCGTTGACCTTGCGCGTAATGCGCCGGACGTGTGTCACGCCACGGTTCTTCATGTCTTCCATCAACTCGTCGTCAGTGTTCAAAATAAGGTCGCGGTGAAAGATGACTCCGCGAACCAGGTTCAAGGACTTATGCTCCTCCACTTTCACGGCGATTTCGCCAAAGTGCTCGCACTTAAGCAACTGATCAGCTTGCAGTGCTGTACGAGTCTTCATAAGCAAACTACCGTTGCGCATTTTCTTAAGTTCCTCCAGTTCGCCATAGACGCCTTCGATGTGCCGACTAAAAAGGATCGACTTCACCAGCTTAAAATCGTGTCCATCGGTTCTGGTAGCGACCAGAAACCTAGGGAAGCTGGATCCCATTCCTTCACGCTGCGCATGTTCCCAGGGAGTTGAACCTCTCAGGGAAGCAAAAGTTAAAGACTTAGGTGGGGGACCACCTTGAGAGAGCAGACTTCGTTTGGAAGCCATGCCCGATAGCATCCTCCCCGAATGCCACCCACTCCGATCAGGGGTCTCTGTAGCCGAACCAAGCAGCCAAGGCAATACCCACCTGGTCATAGCAGGTACTGCCCGGGGTCCGATGTTGAACGATGCCTAATACGGCATGACTGAGGCAATGAGCACTAAGACTCCCTTCCTCCAGTCACCCGCAATAGCATGTACCCCATAGCGTTTACAGAGCACTAAATATAGAGAAAAAAATAAAAATAATTAATAATAATATGTCCTTCTGGCATTCGGCTGTGCGGGGACCTGTGTTGTCAGGCGGATACCACTGCCAAGGTACATGGCGCTCCCACCACGCAATGGTCCTGGGTGGACAGTTGCGGGCTTTTGGGCGTAATCGCACACGTAAGAGGCCCATCTCCGGGCAGCACGCACATCAAAATTTAGAATGGTCTACATCTGACCCTCGGAAAAATAATAATAAAATAAAGAGGGGACCATGGCCACATGACCCTTTAAGTCGCCTTCTACGACAGGCAGGGATTACCTGTGAATGTACTCGACCCCTCCCATCCACAGGAGGTCCAACACGTTATACCAAACCGCAATCCATGTCCGCGTCTAGGTCACCCCCTTTTAGTCGACTCATACGACAGGCAGCGGGTACCGCGGGTGTATTCTACATGTGCGTCCCCCACTCGCAGGGGGTAGTGTGTTTGGTCCGCGAGAGGTATTTTATTTCCCTCAAGTCCGACGGCAAGCCGGTTAGGACCTCCCTATCCGCCACCTGGGACGCGCCACGTGGGAGTATCACCTCTCCCCCTGCTACGCCTTCGTAGCAGGTTCGTGGATACGAAGCATACCCACTTACCAGAGTCACTAGAGCAGGCACAAGAATCCCCAAAAGGCTTATTTTGACTACAAGATGAAAATCAGTTCTTTATACCGGGATCATTATCTACACTACTGTGAGGAACAGAAAATTGCCAGTGTTAAAGAGGATAAGTACAGACGGATTCTTTTGCACAGAATACAACATAGGCTTCAAGATGCCCCTTTCTGACACCTGTAAAGTACGTGACGAACTTGCTACTCAGATTAACTCCTGCCACCTACCCAATGATCAACAAACATTCGACGACCTGAGGAAGAAATGAGAACTACATCACCAGAAAGCGGAAGCAATGCAAGCTACCATGACAGCAGATATCACCAGAGCCAAGACTGATTCCAGTATCGTTGTCATCTCAGTTGACTTGCAGCAGGCCCTCCCTGTTCCAAAACTTACTGTTGGTCCAGCTTTTTACAAGAGAAAAATATGGATGTACAATGTGGGTATACATGACTGCGGAACAGGCATCGGACACATGTACATGTGGACTGAGGATGTTGCAAAACGCGGCAGTGATGAGATATGCAGCTGTATATTAAAGTTTCTCCAGATAAAAAGCGTTGCTTCCAAAATAATATGCTATTCAGATAACTGCGCCGGACAAAATAAGAATTGGACGGTTATGTGCATGTGGTTGTCACTGGTACGTGGTGGCAAATTCAAAGAAATTGAACACAGATTTTTGATTAGTGATCACACACGACTGCCACCTGATAGAGATTTTGCATCCATTGAGAAATACCAAAGGCGCCATGCGAGCCAAGTTTTCTCGCCCACTGACTGGGTTGATATTGTCAAGAAAAGCAGAGTAGAAAAGAAATTTGCCGTGACAGTTATGAAACAAGACGATGTCCTAGAGTTCAGCAAACTGCCAGCACAGTACATAACAAAGAGAAATACAGCAACAGATGGACATCCTATTAACATTTCAGAAGCTACAGTGTTCAAAGTTTTGGCCTCAAATCCTGATTCAATTTTCCTGAAGCACACTGTTCACGGAGACGTCCGTGAAATTAATGTCACGAAGAGTGGCCATCCTACACAGACATCGTGGATTGCGACCTTAACACCAAAATATCGTAGACCCATTCCTACACAGCATAAGAAACTGGCAGACGTCATGGACCTGCTTCCCTACATGCCTACGGTGCATCATGGATATTATTTATCTCTGACTCAGTACGACACCACAGAGCAGGTTGATGAACCTGAATTAATTGATGGCAGTTTCTTAGATGACGGTGATTGTGACGTGATCAGTAAAGTCAAATGTTGGCGCTGAAACTTTGGTGATAGACAATGACAAGCCACAAAATTATATGTATTCCTTTTACTTAATGTTCTTTTCTACTAAGTGCATTAATTAAAAAGGTTCTGTTTCATGTTACAGGAATACATTAATGTATGTAGTACCTTATCATTCAATAAACATACCTCTTATGTCCATCACCTGATTTATGGAATTTTTGAAACTTCATATGTCTCTCCTCTAAAATTTCCTCAATGTGGCTTACCATTATCTAGCCCCGAGCACCTCAATTCACGAAAGAAACAGAGACGTCTATTAGCGAGTTTGTCACTTCTTACCGTTTACTCTAATTCTGCCTCAATGTATCCGATAAACTGATCGAGATTGCGGTCATAAATAACCTTGGATTTAATCACCATCTTATAAATTATCAGCTATCCTACATTTTCCTCCACACATCTGATGTTGCGACATTCGTATTGAAGCCGCTGTTTGGAGAGCAATGTTATGCCCGTTTCGCCATTATAAAATCCTGTATAATTTTTAGCGTCTTCTAATGTAGTACAGTTAGGCAGTGCAAAGACCTCAAATCTGTAGCCGGTAGGTGCTTTCCTATGCCAAAGGAAGCAAATTTTCAGCGTTAATTCTCCGCATTTCACTTTTTCTTCCCGTAAGATTCAGTTTGTCCTATCAGGAATAAAGCTCCTAAATGATCATTTGTACCATTATTTTGGATTTGGTTTACATTTTGGTCATGTTCAGATACCTTAAATCATATTCCTGATTTCATTACCGTAACCTAGTTCTCAGTATAAAGACTGTTTTCCGTAATCTTGCATTTTAAATCTCATCAATATATATTTAGATTTAACATAGATACTCGTAGCCTTTCCCTGAAATAGAAACGAGACTTGTAGGTATTTCTTTTTTGTTTGTGGGTGACGTAGATCAGGTATATGCTGAATAAATAGTATGTTCATCGTTATCTGAATCAGAAATTTTACAAAATACGTCATTTCTTGGAGCTGGAGCCTTCCTGCGTTTGACACTTTTCTATTGTGAACAGGATATACCAGTACACTAAAAACAGAACGAAATTAGTTAGGGAGAATTCGCTTGATTGATATGTATACACAGAAATCTGATGTATTAAAATGCAATCTACATACTCGTGCCTCAAAATAGCTTGCCTGTATTTCTCTCTTAAACCGCACTCTCAAGGAAAACTATGGAACGTCACATTTTCTTACTTTTTAGCGGTATCCGAAGTGCATAGAGGTACACAACAATGCACCATGCTTTTCAACCTCACGGACAGTCGCCGACAGAAACAATATGCACAATAAATTGCATAAAGTCAACATAACATCACAATTACTCCGTATATCACAATGCTAAAGTCCGCCAAGAGCAGAACAGAAACCTGACATTTAGCGGCCAAACCGTGAACACGGTCCTCTTTTCAGCGGCAAATTAGTAGTTATGTCCCGGTCTTGTATATCTCGTAGGCAACTAATCGTACATACTGCGGAGAACCACAACGCCACATCACATGAGGCACGTTCAAGGAAATTAGCTAGATTTAGCGGAGAAAGAGCTACATCGGGAATACTGTTCTTTTGGCGCTAAACGTAGGATAAAGTAAGCTAGATTTAGTGGGAAATACGCTTAGTTGGCAACAATAACTAGTTCGTTTTTTTATAGTTTAGTGGGCTTCGCTAATAGCGGTTTACCCAATCTTTAGCCCTAATGATCACTAAATTATGGAGGAGACGAAAAACACAAGGGATAAAGTTAGGCATAGAGGATAATAAATCTACTATGAATATACAGGAATTGCACAAGGACACGAGGTACAAAGCTTCACGCCAGAGCGATCCTTCTCGGCGAATTCTACCACACGAACATGACCGGATCAACATATTATAAGGGAAACACAAGGGGAAATAATTAAACGAATGCGTTGGTTTCGGAAAGAAGTTAGATAGAGCCACAACCGTACTGGGCGTGAGATTTATTATCCAACATGATAGTTGAGTGGGTAAGGCTAATTGTTGCCTGAAAGGTGGCTGTAACCATTTTATCCTGCTAACTTCGAACAGCGGACATTGAAACAAAATATGGTTAATCGTACCGACCGAAGTATGACATTTACATAGGTTAGACTTAACAAATTTCATACGATTTAACTGATCAGGAGTGCACATGTGGTTGAGACCCAATCGAATATTATTAGTAATATAACGTCTAGCCTAATAATGATAATAATGATAATGTTGTTTAAACGAGGGAATTAGGTATAATCGGAAGGAGCGTAAACAAAACTCCGACCCGTTCTACACGAGGGGTGCCCAGTGGGCCAGGAACCATATCTAGCTGGACAAAAATCGTTTTTATCTGGAATGCTTTATGGTTGACATTTTATTGCCAGATATGTACTGACCGAGCTCGATAGCAGTAGTCGCTTAATTGCGGCCAGTATCCAGTCTTTGGGAGATAGTAGGTTCGAACCCCACCGTCGGCAGCCCTGAAAATGGTTTTCCGTGGTTTCCCATTTTCACACCAGGCAAATGCTAGGGTTGTACATTAATTAAGGCCACGGCCGCTTCCTTCCCACTCCTAGCCCTTTCCTGTCCCATCGTCGCCATAAGACCTATCTGTGTCGGTGCGACGTAAAGCAACTAGCAAAAAAATAGATATGTACTGGTAATGTTATACAGGCTCTTAGGTGTATACGTGCAGATATTTCTTGCAGTAATAGAGAACCAATATATATCAAACTTTTAGTTACCCTCGGAAGTTATTTTTGAGAGAAACGGGATGCGATGTGTTTAGAATAGGTAATATCCCTTTTTCGTGTGTATAAATAACTTTCCTTCGATAACAGGCAAGTTACGCGCCATCCATGCCAAACTGTTTCTGTTTATGTTTAAGAGCAATTGTAATGCTGTAACAGTTGAACGCCACAGACGCAATGCCACGAGATGCTATGTAACATACTTGCCAATCTGGTTTTATGCTTAAGAGCAACTGAACTATGATAACAGCTGAAGGCTGCTACTAGGGTTTGCCATGTTACGTAACATTCTCGCCAGACTTGTTTTGTGGTTGATTGATGATTGATGATTGTTGTTTAAAGGGGCCTAACATCTAGGTCATCGGCCCCTAATGGCACGAAATGAGACGAAATGGAATGACATATTAAAAGTCTAAAATTCTCCACTGACCAGAATTCAAAAATGTGACAACGAAGAATGAATGGATGGACATGAATTTAAAACAATCAGTGGATGCGACCCGCAATGTCGCACAGTCACATAAACGGACGTGACAATATCGTATTACTGACCAAGGGACTACTGCTATGGCATAACACTGAATCGATTATGCGTGCAGTCAAAAGGGGGTCCTAAATCGAAGTTATCGGCCCCTCATAACGGTACTGATCGCTATCAAAATAGAACCACGGGAGCTGTCCTGTTACGGTACTAATCAAAAGTAGCAGAGACTTGCGGCATTCCACACATTATTGTACTACTCAGAGCTTATGAAATTCGACATTTAATACAGACCTATGTTTTCCCACTTTGCGGCGCCATTTACAGGCAACGCAAACCTATGGTGTTCATCACAGAAGAGTACTAACCACAGGGACCTCTCCCTATCCCGTGGTGTTCCTCATATAGTGGGTACTAATCATAGGCAAGGCAGAACCATGGTAGCTATCATCCCATGGTCCTGCTCATATGGTGGTACTATTCACAGGTACTGCAAAAGCCGACCGCGCGGTGCTCCTGTGTGCTACTAATCACAAACCAATTTCGTACCTAATGTAGTGGTACTACGCACAAGTAAAAGCAACCCTTGGTGTTCCCCGCGTGATGGCACGAAGCAAAAGCAGTTTCATGGTTCCAATTTAAACATCCCTTGGTCGCCCCTTTTAGTCGCCTCTCACGACAGGCAGGGGATACCGTGGGTGTATTATTCGTCTGCCTCCCCCACCCACAGGGGGTGTGTGTTTGGTCCGCGAGAGGTATTTTATTTCCCTCAAGTCCGCCGGCAAGCCGGTTAGGACCCCCCTATCCGCCACCTGGGACGCGCCACGTGGGAGTATCACCTCTCCCCCTGCTACGCCTGCGTAGCAGGTTCGTGGTTTTGTGGTTGTTAGTATTTTGTTGCCACCTTAGGGGCTTCAGACAACCTTCGTCATTGGTTTCGAACCCTGGAGATGTATCGAATTGTCAGCGATAATGCAGGTTCTTTTGCTGTTACGTCCTTTAGGGGATTGGATATCTGTGGTCATCAGCACCCATAGTCTAATGAATATGGAAATGACCTGGAAACCTGTGTCAGCGCGGGATCTGTACGAGCATGTGAGATAATTATTGGAGCTTGAGGTGGGGATAGGTGCGCCGGGACGTGAAATACGGTACGATCGCCGTTGTGAATTGCGTAAAGGTAGAAAAAAGAGGGCAAAATCGTGTTGACGTGTATGTAAACGAAGTCCCCTACATAAAAAACTACATCCCCAGGACCAGATTTTATAACCTACATGATGCTCAGCTCCCTACCAATTAAGGCTAAATCCATTATTCTTAACCGGTATAATAACATTTTAACAGATGCCTTAATACCACCAGACTGGAATAATTTTGACATCATTCCAATACATAAACCAGGCACTGATCCCTTACAACCTCAAAATTACGGAGGAATAATATTAGGGTCCTGTCTACGTAAAACCTTTCAACGCATCCTACTCCGCAGACTAATATGGCAATTAGAGTATCATAATGATTTACCGAAATGTCAATTTGCTTTTATAACAGGACGAAGTACCACAGACGCATTAAATATTTTTGTAACGGACCTCTTATTAGCACGCTGCCGAAAACAAGCTCGATGTCAAAGGAGCTTACGATAATGTTGATCTTCACATTTTGTTTCAAAAATTACACAAGTTAAACATCCCACTACCCCTTATTCATATATTTAAAAACCTTTTACTAAATCGAACATTAAATTAGAAAAATTATAGACTTAACGCTTGTGCACGAAAGGCCAATGTCGGGATTCCGCAGGGGGATATATTAAGTGGCATACTTTTTACTTTATATACAAGTGATTTGGAACGAGTAGTAACTCCTCATGCACGAATATTGCAATTTGCAGACGACATACTGATCTATACCACACAAGATAACGTCGTCCAATGTCGTCACTCCATCTCCCAAGCCCTCTCCCATATACATAAGTGGATGGAACACCACGGTTTAGAAATCACATACACCAAAAATGCCGCGTTATATTTACCCAAAAACGAACATATGACAAATCTGCACTACCATATGCCAACCACCATATTGCTATTCGACCCTATACCAAATATTTAGGGATTTTCATAGACAATAAGTTAAATTGGAACACACATTTTGTCCGACTTAAGTCCAAAATTGAAAATACAATCCAAATCCTGAATTCCCTAACTCGTAGAAAATGGGAATCGGATCCGGCCACGTTACTACTTTTATGTAAAAATTCAATCCGGGCAAGGATAGATTATGGCTGCCATTTCTTCGATACAGCGTCACCGACCAACCTAAAAAAAAAATTAGACACGTTACAATTCACCTCTTTACGAATCATATTAGGTGCATTACGGACAACACCCACCAGCGCCTTACTGGTTGAAGCAGCAGAACTGCCCTTGGCTATGCGACGAGAATATCTAGTGTCTAAATATTTACTTAAAAAGATAGCCCTGAATCGTCATCCCATATTACCTAAACTGCAACTTTTAAATGGGTACCAAATCTGTCAAAAATTGAAAGCCACCAACATACCGGCACTTCTACTGGCATATGAAGTACTTTTTCCCTTAAGGAATAATGTTTTGCAGACAAGATCATTACCGGCATACTCTCACGAATACAACATATCTACATACCACCCTTCCATCATTACTACTACTTTCGAACACCTTCCGGGTAATCTGAAGAATAATCCCACTCTAGTTAATAAAATTTTACAAGCATTTCTCAATCCACATAAACAATACACAAATTGCTTTACACACGGATCTAAGACTTCAGAGGGAACTGGAGCAGCCTATTACATCCCCAGCTTAACATCCAGCAACAATTTACGTTACCAACCAACGCTTCCATACACACTGCTGAAACCTTCGCTATTCGACAAACTCTTTTATGTTAACGGCAATATAATATTCCCAATGCCATCATCTGTACCGATTCATTAAGTGTCCTCCAAAGTATCAAAACCCCGCAGGAATCTACTAGTTGGTATATATGGAACATCCGTAAATTGTTATACAACCTTTCCTTAAATCAGCATGATATAATATTAATTTGGATACCAGGTCATTGCAGTATACCCGGTAATGTTCAGGTTGATCGTTTAGCTAAAGCAGCAGCTGAAGGTGAAGGTCTTCCCTATCACCTCGCCATTCCACACACGGATTATTCCCCTACTATCAAACAGAACGTACTTCAAAAATGGTCTTCTCTCTGGAAAAATTCCGCAAAAACGAAAGGTAAAGCTTATTATCAACTACAACCGGAACTGCAAAGAACCCCCTGGTTCACTATGGGCACTTATTCTAGGAGACATATAACTACACTAATCCGCTTAAGATTCAATCATGCGCTTACACCTGCATATAAGTATAGATTTCATATCAGTGACACAGATATTATCGGCACACTTTATCTTGGTGCATTTACACCCTAGTGCTGAATCGGTCGACCTCGGCAATCTTCGAGATTCGTACTGGCAACGTTTGAAACACAAACTATGAATCGCTTAAGCAGCGTTGTGCGACATCTGGCGTACACTTTACGTACTAGTACTGTTGTTGTTTACACAGCAAAGCCAAACTATAGAATTCATGCTAGGAACAAGATTCGCATCGAGAAATGTTATATAATGTTATATAATGTGTATGTGACACAGTTGTTGGCGTAAGATAACAACGGTTTAGAAACTTCATATCGATCGATCATATTCTCGATTCAATTCAGATTTCATTTCCATTCAAGTGGCAGCACTACCGGGACCGGGACAGTTCCCTCCTTACTCCTTACCCCCGTACACAAATGCACCAAGATAAAGTGTGCCGATAATACCTGCGCCTGTCAGCAAGCAAGTGGCACGATTCATCACATAGTATTCCAATGTTGCAACTATTCTAACCAACGAAAAACGTTTTTCCAAGCACTAATAAAACATAAAGTTCCTCTACCAACAAGTGTCGCTTGTCTGATTCATACTCCTACGGAGCCATTTGTTAATATGCTCTCCAATTTCCTTGATGAATGTAAAATCGCATTATAGGTCACTCATTTATACGACCACACAGGCCACTAACACTCTCACATACAATACATTGTATTGTATTTTATTTCGTCCAACTGATCATACAGTGACATGGGACACGACAATAATCATATTTACAGTAACAAAGGATAAACCCGCAATATACATGCCATGATAAATAAATAGAAATATACAATGTGGTAAAGAGCCACAGATTTAAAAAAAGTGATACATAAGTTAATTTTCAAGAGCTAAGTACTCTTCAATAGAATGAAAGCAATGGTTAGAAACAAATTTGAATAATTTTTTCCTAAATTTTGAACATGGTTTTAATTGCTTAATGTAGTCTGGTAATTTATTAAATAAATGTGCTCCTGCATAACTCAAACTTGATTCATATAGCTTAGTTTTGCGTGGTTCTATGCGCAGACTGTCTATTTCTAGTATTATATCTATGTACTGTACCATTACGTTACATTAGCGGCCGTAAATGTCATGGAAACAGTGGACAAATATGGCGTACAATAGCTTCAGGCAATGTGAAAATGCACAGAGTAGAGATATAGTAAATCGATATCGACCGGTCGCAAAGAAAAGAGTCTCCAGATTAAATAATGATGGACCATAAAAAATTTGAATGAAACCGATTCTTGACTACCTTGAAAAATGTTACGAGTTGAAGAGGATCAGCACAACCTACTGAAGGAGAAAAAGATTAGCGCAACGTTAAATATTAAAGTAATAATATACAGACATCATTGAAGACTTTATCTGCAAAATATCGGCAGGAAAAACGAAGATTTGAAGGAGAATATTTATTATTGCAACAGCCAAATTGAGAAGCAAAAAGGGACTACAGCCGAGTCGAACATTGCCGAAATCAATATTATAGCGGCAAATTTATGCTAAGGAAGGCATAATTTATTGTTTCCAAGTGGGAAACAATACCTGTTTAGGCTAAAGAATTAACAAAAAGTAGGCCGAGTTAAAGAAATTATCAAATTAAGAAAGATATTTACGACCAATACGAGAATCACAAGGCAATTAATACGTATTGAGTAACCTAATATTCACCAGTGAAATATGCATTCTACCATGTATTTGTTGTTTCATCATTTCATGAGAACTGGCGACAAGATGGAGTCATCTTAAACAGATGGAATTGATCGCTCAAGATGAAATAGCTCAAGCCAAGATTCCCAGCCGGAGACGCAGATGACGTAATCTTTGGACTGCAAGGGCTGCCTGTTCCAAGATGTCCTAGACCAGGAGAAATCCAGCGGCAAAATCCCGTTACGAGATAAGTATTATGAGTTGCATCGTATTGAATTTGAAATTAGCTGATGAAAAATATTTCGTATGTGTGCAGGAGTGCTAGAAGTAAGAGATTTAGTGCCAATGAACGGATACTAGAGTATAAACGCCAATTATTAACCGATGATATGTGCCAATTTCTGCAGTATAACTATGGTGCTTATGAGATAATTTTAGGTAAATGGAAACAAGGTCAGATTGAGCACATGTGCATGTGTAGTGCTAATCTATACGAGCAGACCGTGAAACGTTAAAACAGTTGTGGTTGTAGAAAATGCATGCGAGATACGAGACGTAACCTAATATTTGAGGTCAATATGAATTGCAGTCATGGCCAGTACGATAATTGTATGGTAAGGATATGTTGAAATATTACGGAGTTGCAGTGTGTGAAAGAATATTCAGGCTATTAAGTATTTCTACCGTAACACAGAGGTTATTTAAATGGAGTTAAATGAATATGTTTTTAAATATGGAGGTATATATAAAGGAAATGGAATATTAATGTGGCAAGATGTAGTTAGTATGAGGAGATATGTTTTCTGTTCGTTGCATGAGTAAGGAATAGCTGATTGAATTGCGAATTCCTGTGTTACATATAATATTTATATTAGGATTAGCACTGCAAGTGAAGGATTCAGGCCATGTTAAGTTGAGTGTATGACTTAAGCCAAACATAATATGTTTCGTAGTGACTTTCAAGCTGAAGGTATTGATAGGTTACTTGTTTGTTATACGTTACGTAATATAAATATACAAGAATAAAATGGAGTCTCGCATATATATATATTTGAAGTTCAGCGCGTCAACGCGAATATGAAGAACGGTTTTCTTTGACAAAATCTTGGCACAGCGAAGAGATATTTGAGAATAAGTAAATACATTGGCATATGATTAGGAATTCGCGGCACGATTTTCGCAGGTTAGACTGATTTACTATTATATCTATGGAACTCTGTAGTAAGGATATTTGGTTTATTATGTACATTATGATGGTGTACAGTTTTAATTTACTCAATTTTGGCTATGATAGGAATGTTAGTAACTGTACTGGTGTTTTTGAACCCAGATTTAAACAACGTAATGCTTATCTCGTGACGTGATGAGTCAGAAGTGAGAATCCAAACAAGTATCCAAATAAATTCAGACAAATAGACCGAAAAGAAAGATGAAAACCAAAATGATGCCCCAAAGACAATCCCAAACAGTAATAACAGGAAGATATTCCACTCCCCCTTGATGAATAAATGATGATGATGATGATGCTTGTTGTTTTAAGGGGCCTAACATCGAAGGTCATCGGCCCCTAATGGAACGAAATGAAGGACATGAGATATGAAGTTAAAATTTTAAAAAGTATCCACTGACTAGAGTTAAAAAAGAATGGTAATGAAGAAAAATGAGGGTGAGATTAAAACAGTCAGTGGATCTAATAAGCAATGCCTTATGTTCTATTAAAATAAGAGAAAGTACAGGAAATCGAAGGAATAAGGCATCGCCCAGTAATACAGATATTAACACATAATGTACGTTAGACGTTAAAATAACACATTAAAATGCGCAACACAAACTAAAATGGAGTCAATGAGATAAAAGCGCAACTGACATAAACAACACTAGGACAAAGGACATCATCACACACGATAAAACAGACCGCTATCCCTCATAAAGCGGATGACGAGGTCTGCTGACTGCTCGTCATCGCGCAAGATAAGGGAGATAGTACTCGGAAGGTTAATACTACGGCGCAGATCGACCAGGTCCACGCACTCCGTAAGGATGTGTACCACGGTAAGATGGTCGCCGCAGGTACACACCGGAGGGGGTTCTCCCTTCAGTAGATGGGAGTGCGTCAAGATACCGTGGCCGATCCGAAGGCGACATAATCCCACGGCTTCCCTCCGCGAAGCCCGAAGGAAGTCCTCCATACCTTCGTTGTTCCTTTTATCGCTCGCAGCTTATTGGGAAGTGGGATGGCCTGACACTCCATCTCCCAATGAGACATAACCAGATGTCTCAGCTGAGAGCGAATATCACTTGCTGGAACCTTGAAAGGCAACGGGGGCAGTGTAACTGCCTCCTTGGCAGCCTGATCCGCTAACTCGTTTCCCTCTATGCCCATGTGGCTGGGGAGCCACACGAACGTAATTCTGGTGCCGGCATCCGAACACCCGGCCAGCAGGTCCTGGATCCGCTGCACCAGAGGGTGTCGAGGGAAACAGGTATCAATAGACTGAAGCGAACTCAAGGAGTCAGTACACACGAGAAAGTGTCGGCGTACATTGTCTAGTGCGTACCGCAGAGCCTCACAGATAGCATAGAGCTGTGCCGTGTACACACTACAGGTGTCCGGGAGAGCAAAAAGAAACCGATGATTGTCGACAACGAACGCACAGCCCACCTTCGTATCTGTCCTTGAACCATCCGTGTAAACGACGACCGAACCTGGATAGCGGCCAAGAACGGACAGGTAGATCCTCCGATAAATCGAAGGGTCCGTGTCTCCTTTCGGGCCAGTGTGCAAATCCAGGATGATTTCAGGTCGTCGTACAACCCACGGAGGTACCCCACTTGGTTGTCTGACAAGGCAAGGAATCGAAGGTACGTCAAAGAATTCATAACTGCTATCCAAGCGTATCCCAACCGGCCGCGTCGCACGAGGATGAGCAACGTACAACAAACGGTTGCCATTGTTGAATACGCAGGGATAGCTCGGATGAAGTGGCATCTGTCGCAAATTTGCAGCATACGTAAGTAGTAGTTGCTGGCGCCTCAGGTGTAAAGGCGGCACACCAGACTCAGCGAGCAGGCTAGCGATGGTGCTAGTACGAAAAGCTCCCGTCGCCAACCTAACCCCGCTGTGGTGGATACTGTTCAGCTTCGCAAGAACGCTTGGCCTTGCGGAGCCATATGCTGCACTGCCGTAGTCTAACCGAGATAAAATGTGTGCCCGATAGAATCGCAGGAGCACCACGCGGTCAGCTCCCCAATTAGTGCTGCTAAGAAACTTCAAGAGGTTAAGCCTCTTGGTGCATTGCACTTTTAGCTCCCGCACGTGTGGCTCCCACGATAATTTACTGTCAAAAAGGAGCCCAAGAAATCGGTAGGTGTCAACAACTGGTGATGATGATGATGCTTGTTGTTTTAAGGGGCCTAACATCGAAGGTCAACGGCCCCTAATGGTACGAAATGAAAGAACAAAAATTACAAAGGCATCCACTGATAAAAATAAAAATAAAAAATGTCATGAAGAATGAATGGATGGACAGGAACCCAACAAAACACAAAACAAACAAACAAAAACAAAAACCAGTGGATCGGATTCAACAGAGAACGAAAATAACATTATTACCGACCAAGGAACCACTCATAAAGCACAATGATGCTTGGTGTCTAAAGGGGGTGTAAAATCCACGTCTAAGGCCCCACAGAATGGTACATGTCGCGAGTAAAATAGAACCATGGTATGTGTCACGTTGGGGTATTAATCAGAAGTAGCGAGGACTCACGGTGTTCCACAAAAGATGGTACTACTCACAAGTATTGTACTTCGTACAGGTAACGCAGACCTATGGTGTTTCGCACACAATGGCGCCACCCACAGCCAACGCAAGCCGATGAGTTTCCTCACCTAGGGTACTAGTCACGGGTGCCGGTCCCAAGGGCCCCGTGGTGTTCCGCACATAGTGAGTACTAATCACAGGCAACGCAGACCCACGATGTCGCTCATATAGTGGTACAACTCACAGGCTACGCCCAGACCCGCGGTGTTGCCCACATGGGTACAACGCACGGGTACTGGAATCCACCAGGCCAGGCTTTTTACTGCAACGAATCACAAACATACTTCGTACCATGTTGGTGATACTACTCGCAAGTACATGCAACCCAAGGTGTTCCCCGCATGATGGTACGAATCAAGAGTCGTTTCATGGTTCTAATTCATTCATCCCTTGGTCGCCCCTTTTAGTCGCCTCGCACGACAGGCAGGGGATACCGTGGGTGTATTATTCGTCAGCCTCCCCCACCCACAGGGGGTGTGTGTTTGGTCCGCGAGAGGTATTTTATTTCCCTCAAGTCCGCCGGCAAGCCGGTTAGGACCCCCCTATCCGCCACCTGGGACGCGCCACGTGGGAGTATCACCTCTCCCCCTGCTACGCCTGCGTAGCAGGTTCGTGGTCAACAACTGGAAGAACGACATTACCTAGATAAAGCTCAGGATGAGGGTGAAGTGTACGTTGACGACAAAAGTGGACAACGGAGGTCTTTGCGGCAGAAAACCGAAAGCCATGTTCTAAGGTCCACTTCTCCACCCTCCTAATAGCTTGCTGTAACTGTCGCTCTGCGACTGCCATACTGCACGAGCTATAGTGCAGAGCAAAATCATCCACATATAGGGACGGTATTACGGCTGGACCAGCAGCAGCGACAATACCGTTTATGGCAATCGCGAACAGAGTGACACTAAGAACCGATCCCTGTGGGACTCCATTTTCTTGAACGTGGTATTGCGAATATGTCCTACCTACTCGGACACGGAATAGACGGAGGGACAAAAAATTCGCAATAAATACCGGCAAGTTACCTCGGAATCTCCATTGATGCAGGACTGAAAGGATGCCATATCGCCAGGTGGTGTCGTAGGCCTTCTCCAAGTCAAAGAAGACAGCTACCAAGTGCTGTTTGCGGAGAAACGCATCGTGGATAGAGCTCTCCAGGCGTACCAAGTGGTCTGTGGTGGATCGAGCGGCTCGAAATCCACATTAGTACTCGGACAAGAGTCCTTGTTTCTCCAGACACCACACGAGTCTGCGATTTACCATCCTCTCAAATAGCTTACACAGGCAATTTGTAAGACAAATCGGTCTGTAACTTCCTGCATACTTAGGATCTTTGTCAGGCTTGAGGACAGGGATGACTATGCCCTCTCGCCACTGAGACGGAAAATCACCTTCTGTCCAGATTCGGTTGAACACACGAAGGAGATATAGTAAACTATCATCACTAAGGTGTTTCAACATCTGGTTATGGATGTTGTCCGGTCCAGGAGAAGTGTCCTTGCAAAGCGCTAAGGCGCTACGGAGTTCCCACTCCGTAAAGGGCAAGTTGTAGTCCTCTGAAGCTTGGGTGGCAAAACTAAGGTGATGACGTTCTGCCTCCCGCTTCAGAGGGAGGAAATCAGGGTTGTAATTCCCGGAGCCAGAGACATCCGCGAAATGACTAGCGAGATGGTTAGCAATCGCGAGGGGATCAGTGGCGACACTGCCTGCAATGGAAATTCCCGGTACAGCAGATGATCCTTGAATACTCGAAATTCGTCGAAGTTTCGTCCACACTTGAGATGATGGAGTAAGTGACGTCATGGACGACACATATCTCTCCCATGAAGCCTTCTTACTTTGTCGAATAAGAACTCGCGCCTTAGCGCGGAGTTTCTTAAATGTTACCAAGTTGGCCACAGTAGGCTGTCTACGGTAACGCTTATGAGCGCGACGGCGTTCTTTGATCGCTGCTGCTATTTCATCGTTCCACCAAGGAACGAGTTTTCGGCGAGGAGTCCCCGAGAAAAACGGAATGGACTCCTCAGCAGCAGCAAGAATAACTTGGGTGATGTAAGTTATTTCCTCGCCGACGGTCCGCCTGACATCATCGCTAAAGACAGCTAGTGATGTGTACTTTGGCCAATCAGCATGTTTAAGAATCCATCGAGGGGGAGCCTCGACGGGTTTATGATTCAACAAAGTAAGAACGATGGGAAAATGGTCACTGTCACAGAGATCATCGTGTGCATTCCACCGAAACAGTGGAACCAACGTTCGGCTGCATAGACTAACGTCTATGCGAGAATATGTGCCGTAACGTACACTAAAGTGAGTTGGTTCCCCTGTGTTCAAAATACATAAATCCAGATCTGATAGGAGTGTTTCCAGCTCTCTTCCTCGGGGGCAAGGCGTCTCAGAGCCCCATATGGGGTGATGGGCGTTAAAATCGCCCAATAAGAGGAAGGGTGGTGGAAGCTGATCTATAAGATCAGCGACATCATTGATGTTCAGATGCTGGCCTGGTGGAAGATAACCATTACACACTGTTGCTATGACAGGCAGCGAGACGCGAACAGCTACAGCCTCAAGAGGGGTTCTTAATGGAACCTCTTCGCTGTAGCTATCAGAACGTACAAAAATGCCAACGCCTCCGGAAGCCCGGTGAGCATAGTATCGTTCTGTCGAGTATAGTTTGAAATTCCTCAAGACCGTGTGATGACCAGGTCGGAAATTGGTCTCCTGAATACAGACTATACTCGCTGCGTACTCACTAATAAGCTGACGTAACTCAGCAAGATGCCTGTCATAACCGTTACAATTCCACTGTAACAGTGCCATAGTGTGGACTATAAAAGGAGTGTTAGGTTATGAGCGACAAAATGCTCGTAAGCCTAAACACTATCTAGTTCTACATCCGTAGATGTAGAGGACAGCGCGACATCCATCCCGTCATCAAAAGATGGCAGGGGTGCCGCCCAGAACTTCGACGCTTTTCGGGCGCGAGGGGGTCCCCTACGAGGAGAGCGCGCAGGTTTGGGAGCAGGAGTGCCTCCCGGCGCAGACTCATATCCCCCAGATGGAGGGCATGACTTCTCCTTCGCAGGGGAAGTCCGAGAGCGCTCAGGACGGGCGCTCTTCTTCCCCTTTTTCTTTTCAAGTTTAGACGGGCTGGGAGATGGTTTCCCAGCCCTGGTCAACGAAGCCACCTCCGCCGGCTGGGGCACGACTTTCGTCGATCTCCTAGGGGGGGGGGAGACTTAGTCTTCCCCCCTTGCTGTGCCGGCTGGTTGGTCGAAGGTGGGGTGGTCCCCCCCTTCGAGCTTTGACTATGTGCGACGTTGCTGGGAGCAGCAACAGTCGCCTTGGGCGCAGCGGTCTGGACAGGTGTCTTGGTCGTAAATGACGAACCTGGAAGACTCTGAGCTATCAAGCTATAGTCGAGTGTACGGGCAGGTGTATTCATAGAATGAAACTTACGGCGCGCTTCCTGGTAGGAAAGACCATCCAGGGTCTTGATCTCCTGGATCTTCTTCTCACTCAGGTATGTCGGACAATTCCGATCCCGAGGAGAATGAAAACCGGAGCAGTTAGTGCACTTGTATGGAGTTGTGCACTCCTCCGCGCCGTGAGCTACTCGTCCACATGTACCACATACAGCCTGATTCGAACAGCGAGATACCATATGTCCGAATCGCTGGCATTGATAGCATCGCATAGGAGGCGGGATGTACGGCCTCACATCGCAACGATAAGTTGTTACCTTGACTTTCTCTGGTAACACTGACAACTTGAAAGAGACAATGAAGGCACCAGTGGCAACGTCTTCACCGTTGACCTTGCGCGTAATGCGCCGGACGTGTGTCACGCCACGGTTCTTCATGTCTTCCATCAACTCGTCGTCTGTGTTCAAAATAAGGTCGCGGTGAAAGATGACTCCGCGAACCAGGTTCAAAGACTTATGCTCCTCCACTTTGACGGGGATTTCGCCAAAGTGCTCGCACTTAAGCAACTGATCAGCTTGCAGTGCTGTACGAGTCTTCATAAGCAATCTACCGTTGCGCATTTTCTTAAGTTCCTCCAGTTCGCCATAGACGCCTTCGATGTGCCGACTAAAAAGGATCGACTTCACCAGCTTAAAATCGTTCCCATCGGTTCTGATAGCGACCAGAAACCTAGGGAAGCTGGATCCCATTCCTTCACGCTGCGCATGTTCCCAGGGAGTTGAACCTCTCAGGGAAGCAAAAGTTAAAGACTTAGGTGGGGGACCACCTTGAGAGAGCAGACTTCGTTTGGAAGCCATGCCCGATAGCATCCTCCCCGAATGCCACCCACTCCGATCAGGGGTCTCTGTAGCCGAACCAAGCAGCCAAGGCAATACCCACCTGGTCATAGCAGGTACTGCCCGGGGTCCGATGTTGGACGATGCCTAATACGGCATGACTGAGGCAATGAGTACTAAGACTCCCTTCCTCCAGTCACCCGCAATAGCATGTACCCCATAGCGTTTACAGAGCACTAAATATAGAGAAAAAATTAAAAATAATTAATAATAATATGTCCTTCTGGCATTCGGCTGTGCGGGGACCTGTGTTGTCAGGCGGATACCACTGCCAAGGTACATGGCGCTCCCACCACGCAATGGTCCTGGGTGGACAGTTGCGGGCTTTTGGGCGTAATCGCACACGTAAGAGGCCCATCTCCGGGCAGCACGCACATCAAAATTTCGAATGGTCTACATCTGACCCTCGGAAAAATAATAATAAAATAAAGAGGGGACCATGGCCACATGACCCTTTAAGTCGCCTTCTACGACAGGCAGGGATTACCTGTGAATGTACTCGACCCCTCCCATCCACAGGAGGTCCAACACGTTATACCAAACCGCAATCCATGTCCGCGCCTAGGTCGCCCCTTTTAGTCGACTCATACGACAGGCAGGGGGTACCGCGGGTGTATTCTACATGTGCGTCCCCCACCCGCAGGGGGTAGTGTGTTTGGTCCGCGAGAGGTATTTTATTTCCCTCAAGTCCGCCGGCAAGCCGGTTAGGACCCCCCTATCCGCCACCTGGGAGTATCACCTCTCCCCCTGCTACGCCTTCGTAGTTTTTTTTTTTTGCTAGGGGCTTTACGTCGCACCGACACAGATAGGTCTTATGGCGACGATGGGATAGGAAAGGCCTAGGAGTTGGAAGGAAGCGGCCGTGGCCTTAATTAAGGTACAGCCCCAGCATTTGCCTGGTGTGAAAATGGGAAACCACGGAAAACCATTTTCAGGGCTGCCGATAGTGGGATTCGAACCTACTATCTCCCGGATGCAAGCTCACAGCCGCGTGCCTCTACACGCACGGCCAACTCGCCCGGTCGCCTTCGTAGTAGGTTCGTGGTTGATGAATAAAGTTTTGGTCCCTACCTTTCCTCATGAATCAACTTAAATACTGAAAATATGATATATTATTGAAGGTTAACGTAAATGTAAACAAATATAATGGTAATTTAAAGATTTTCAACTATGTTTATCTCAGAAGTCAAGAATTTAAGAATGATCTTTGTAATTTCGTACAATTTTATTTTCTTTATTGCCGATAGATGCATTGATATTCCACTTTATAATACATTAGTATGCTAATAAACTAGATGTAGTATTAATATTGCGTTTCTATTCCTAAAGTAACTTATAGTACGTAGTAATAAGATAATATATGGATCAATTGAATTTGTTTATGCCGAATACTAAGCGTTGATCAGGCAATTTCCTAAATGTATGGAGACTGAATGACTGGTTGAGCATATAGCTACTCTTCAACGGAATCTACGTCCGACTCGTTGGCTGAATGGTCAGCGTACTGGCCTTCGGTTCAGAGGGTCCCGGGTTCGATTCCCGGCCGAGTCGGGGATTTTAACCTTAATTGGTTAATTCCAATGGCCCGGGGGCTGGGTGTTTGTGCTGTCCGCAACATCCCTGCAACTCACACACCACACATAACACTATCCTCCACCACAATAACACGCAGTTACCTACACATGGCAGATGCCGCCCACCCTCATCGGAGGGTCTGCCTTACAAGGGCTGCACTCGGCTAGACATAGCCACACGAAATTATAAATTATCACGGAATCTACGACTTATCTAGAGTATATGGGAATACAATGAAAGTAATTTACCCTGAGAAACGAATATGCACCATATTGTTATTGCTCGTGTTCATACATGATATCCCAGTTTTCATGTAAATTATCCGTAAATGATATAATACAGAGTCTAGGTATGATTCTTGACCCGATGGTGTGAATTTCGTAGCCGGAGCAATGTTTAAACAGGTGTATATTTAATTAATGCTCCAACGCGGCGCAATAGAGGAAGTCACCGCGGGAACATTAATAAATCAAACGGTGCATTAAATTGGTCGCCCAACGTGGCGCAACAATATAAGACAGAAGTATCGGAAAAGGTCGCAAATTAAACGGTGCAGTACATCATAGTTTATGGTGTAACTGTTTACATTCTCCTTCATATATACATGTGTATGGAAGATATAAAGGCTAGGCAATGGTAAAATAAAATAAAGTTGAAAGTATTTCTTTCAGCTTGTCCTCCTGCCGACACCGGCCATTCCTCTAATTATTTTCTTTTGTAACTTAAAGGTGACTTCGCTATATCGTGAATTCCCCCAGTAAATGATTCCATAGGTTAGTATGGGATGGACATATGCAAAATACATAATTTGGCAAGCCTCTAAATTAAAACTATTTTTCAAAGATATTATCATGAAATAAATTCTACTAAGCTTTTTCCCTATAAACTCCGTATGTTTTTTCCAGGTTAATGATTCATCCATCCACAAGCCAAGAAACTTTGTTGATGATGAGTACTCAATTATGGTCTCTCCAAATGATATTGGACTAATTTCCATATTTAAATTAACCTTATGGTGAAATCTAATCACAGAAGTTGTCTGTTTACTTAAAATTAATTTATTATCTTCAAGCCAGCTCAGGATATTACTCACTATATTGCCTGCCTTTAGTTCTAAACCTTCAGAACTTTCATCAGCTACAAAAACAGTAATATCATCTGCAAACAAAGTTAATTACACTCCTTGAATATCATCGACAATTTGGACGATATCATTAATAACCTGGCTATCCCTTTACCCTGCACATGATAAACAACAGTAAAAACCTCAGTTCACCGATCATAGAAGAACGTCCATATCTATCATTGATATCACATATAGGTGAAACTAACCTTGTTTACTACAACCTCATATAGGGTTAAATTAATAATTTAATCATCCTTTACCAGCACAAGCTTACTCCTCTGATCCAACCTTATTCACGAAAACCAAATTTCAAGACTTGCACTTCCCAAGATTACCAACCTACGGATATTAACTCAACGCAAACAAATGCATTACCAAACGGTGTAGTTATTGGGTACGGAGTTAAAACCACCGCCGTCTCGATCCTCTTATACTGCCTGCTCTATGCGAGCCCTTTTGCGACTACGCTGCGACAAAAATTTTCCGCTAGATCGCAGACATAGACGCACAATGTTCTAAACTTATTCTAATGACGACAGCCTACAAAACACTATGCAGTATGGCCATATGTTCACTGAACCTCGTAAATTACATCAGTACCTGTATGAAGTTGCAGTTGGTCTCTTCATGCACAATTTAAAGATTTTCCTGGACGAATGCTTGGAGTGGTACCGTACTTTTTGTGTTCTTGCCAACGCAATATCAAATGATAGAGGTCTTACGAACTTGGTTAGGATAATATCGCTAACAGTTTGCTGATGTTCTTTGACCTCACACTGTAACAAAACACAGTCTGAAAGTTTTTCTATTTGTTTTACGTCGCACCGACACAGATAGGTCTTATGGTGATGATGGGATAGGAAAGGCCTAGAATGGGAAGGAAGCGGCCGTGGCCTTAATTAAGGCACAGCCCCAGAATTTGCCCGGTGTGAAAATGGGAAACCATGAAAACCCAGGGCTGCCGACAGTGGGGTTCGAACCCACTATCTCCCGGATGCAAGCTTATACCTGCGCGCTCCTAACATCACGGCCAACTCGCCCAGTATTCTGAAAGGGAAGACGTCGCAAGTCCTCGTATTACGCTCGTACGTTTGAAGGACTTCGACAATTGGGCACAGCAGCTTAAACGAACTCCTGCAGATGCTTCACTAGAGCAACAAAACTAGGTTTTGGGTATCGAACTCCTCCTCTGTCCTGATGCATAATCAGTTCCATTTAGCGGTGTCGAATCTCTAGGCAGTGCGATGTTGCTGACACAAATGTCATACTCCATCCTCTCTTCAACAACACGAACCTAGTACTCGCAAATTAGGATTTGATTTCCTGTTCCTAGTTTGATTGGAATATTATCGTCTGGATATCTGACGTTGTCCAAAATGTCTAAACATAAAGACGTTTTGTGTCCGTCACAATTCTTATCACAAGGTATCCATTATCCTCCACGGCTTTAATCACCTTCTGGAAAAAATCCGCAGTCTGTTTCCAGTCATTCGACCCGGTTAGGAATGAAATGAATGAAGCCCCATCTAGCAGCGAGGATAGGAATTGTGCCGGCTGCCGAAGCCTGTCGCACCCCTCCGGGGCAATGATTAATGAATGACAGATGAAATGAATGATATTCGAGAGTGTTGCTGGAATGAAATATGACAGGGAAAACCGGAGTATCCGGAGAAAAATCTGTCCCGCCTCCGCTTTGTCCAGTACAAATCTCACATGGAGTGACCGGGATTTGAACGACGGGACCCAGCGGTGAGAGGCCGGCATACTGCCGCCTGAGCCGCGGGGGCTCCATCACCTTCTGAAATAAGGTGTAAAGGCACAGATGCGAGAGTAATCTGAGGATATCCAATTACTTCTTTTATTAGGTCCTTGCCTAGATAAAGCCGACAGCCGCTTTTCTCTTAATTCCCTTCTAGACGATATTTCATGGAGTCGTATCTGCGAACAACCTTGCAAAACAACCTTGGCAAAATGGTACATAACAGTTGAATATTTCGGAGAGGAAAGAATCTGAAGTTTCAGTTCTACGAAAAATATACCTTGCACGAACAGAAAGAAACAAGCACCAACACCTTAAAATCACTTTTGAAATACGAACGGAAGTGACCAGACACGCTTACTCATTGTACGAAATAACTCAGGTTTTCACACACATTCATGCACCAATAACACAGTGCTACACCCACACTGACAGGGAAGATTGTGCGTCTACTGCTGCACTCTTACGGCGACTTGGAGAAATATTGGTAGTCGCGCCTTCCTGTATTAAACTAGTGGCATAGAGCAGGCAGTATAGGAGGATCGACACGGCGGTGGTTAAAACTAAGCCCAACAGCATACAAGCAGCAGCAGCAGCAGAAGAAGAAGAAGGATAGATTTCCCGTCCAGGTGTCATTCGCGCACATCACAATATCACATCACTATAGTAAATGATAGGGTTGTTTCTCGTGGTGAGTGGACGTGTGACGAGCGGCTCTAGCGTTATTCTCAGTGTCGTACGTGCGTAGGTTCAGTTTGGTGTGCGTGTTCATTTGTGTTGTTCTCGGTGCTTCCTTGGGAGCGGTGAGCGATTTTAACTTCCCAACTCCCTCCCGATCTCATGACAGAGTCGAGTGGGGGTCTAGGAATGGAGGAAGAAGCAATTGAAGTGGAAAGTCAGGCGTTCTCGATGGAAAATACGTTGGTGATCCCTGCACCCCCTCCAACTAATAGTACAAATGCTTCCTCTATCAATGCTGATTTAATTTCCTCAAAACCGGCAACTCAGCTCTATGATGATAACCATATAGGTCCATATTTTGTCTTCGTGGAGGCCCTAGATGCCAGTAAGAATTTGGGTAACATACATCCCATGGCGTTAGGGAATTTTTTTTATGATCGAAAATTTGAAGGAGTCACTCAAATTGCTAGGCGTGGTCGCCAGAGGATACAGATTGAATTCCAGAATAGACATAAAGCTAACCAATTCCTCACCAACCCGGTCTTAAAGGAAAAACATCTGAAAGCGTTTATACCTTCCGCAAGGTTATTTCAGAGTGGCGTGATCCGTGGGGTTGATAAGGATTTGTCAGTGGAGGAAATATGTAAGGTAGCTGAATCGACCACCCCAATTGTAGGAGCTCAGCGCATGAAACGCCGTGCAGTTCAGGAGGGGAAGGTTCTTTATCTTCCAACGGGTACCATTAAAATAAATTTTCAAAGTCAGACCTTACCGGCTTTCATTTCAATTTATCGTGTGCGTACTCCGGTGGAACCATTTGTTTTTCCCCCAACGATCTGCCGGCGATGTCAAAGATATGGCCACACTCGAAAGAACTGTAGGGCTCAACACCCGAGATGCGCTAATTGCGTCCAGGAGCATGAATCAACCGATTGTCAGACCTCGACCAAACTATGTCTAAATTGCTCAGTGGAACATTCAGTCGGATCGCTGCAATGTCCGGAACATAAGAGACAACAGGAACTGAGGAAAAAGCAGGCCTTGGAGGACGTGTCTTTCTCCTCTGATTATTTTTTTACTCCGAACGACAATAGATTCAGCCCTCTTTTATCGCTACAACAATTCCCTCCTCTCCCGAGTGCTCCTCAGGTTGTTCAACCTCAATTACCGAGAAAACGTAAATTTACGGCGGTGGTTTCATCTCCACCCCGCGTCCGGATAGGTCGCCCGGTTATGATGTTCAGGGTTATCGTGAAATTAAAATGCCTCCCGTGATCCCACCTAAAACAGCTCCTAGAGTCTCCGTATCCGAGCAGAAAGTTTCGATTCCTTCCAGACCAGAGTCGGCTGGGACATCGCAGCCCGCCAAGTCACGGGCTTTGCCCTCGTTTGTAGACCTCATTCCTGTCGCTTCTGACAAACTCGCTGCATATGTACGAGCGGCTGAAGACCCAATCATACTATCTCATTCCGTTTTTTTTTTATCCGTATATCCTTGGCATAACTTATTCGGGTTATAAATTTCATTGAAGTGTGGACTCTTGTTCCCGCGAAAATAGGTTGGTGCCTTCTCGAATTTTCTTTCGGTTAACATCATATTCCTGTAGGTTAGGTCCCTTTCTATTACTCTTAAGTGTTGACCCGGTCTTGTATGTGATTGGTAGAAAGTCACCAAGTTTCGGTCGCTATGGCGTGAAGCTTAGTACCTTGTGTCCATGTGTTTCTCCTGTGCTGTAGGTAGTGGTGGGCAAAACTCTCGTTTGAGATACTCGAGACTGACGTCACCACTCTCGATGCATCTTCGAGGTCTACGTAGGGAAGGACATAACCAAGACCAACTACAACCTATCAGACCTTAATGCAGAATCCAACATGGCGGAAACACTGGGCTCACTGTCTGCTGTGGGAAGCAGCTAGGCATTAATTCCTAACTAATATAATTAACGCCGATAAGTTCATAATTCATAATAATCGTAATGAAGAATTAGTACATGAAATATAAATCATGTTTCCATAGTTAGAAAACACGAAACGGTTTAAAATAATATACCAAAATCGAAATAAGTATTCAACCAACTTACATAATCCTACAATGACAAAATGTAAGTACCGTACTTAATATTTGTTGGTAAAACAACCACGCACAACACATTACAAAAAAACTCCATAAGAGTGAAATGACACACTGTGCTTAGTAAATATTTAGCAACCAGGTCAACTTTAAATATCACACGACTCAGTAACATAACCCTGCAACACTTGAAATTGGCAACATTTAATAAATATTTGTTGGTAAAACACAACAGTGCACACGCAACGCATTACAAGAGAAAAACTCATAGCACTGAAATAGCGTACCGTACTCAGAAAATAAGAAATTCAGCAACCAAGTCTACTTTAAATACTCACATGACTCACTAACATAACCCTACAGCCAGCACACTTGAAAATGACAGAATTAAAGCAGCATTTGTTGGTAAATCACATCAATACACAACACGTACGTATGTTAAGTGCTCAGAACTGAAGCCTGGTTTGATCCTCAACAGTTCCACCATCAGCTATCAGAGGTGGCCTAGGTGTCACTGAAGAGGCATATTAGGGAAATGAGAAGTGAAGTAGTTCTCCGTTGCTTTCCTCGTTGAGCCAAAAGTTGCTATTATATATCAGTCTGCCAAGCCCACTAAAATGAACGCACCGACTGACCCTATGAGCAATATTTTCACACCGTCCATCACAGAGACTGGCTGCATAAGAAATGGCATTACTAGCATCACTCATACCTCGGTCACTTTCATGTTAATACCAATATTGTTGGTCTGTTATTGGACATAATATATTTTGCAGCTAACTCATTCCCGGTTGCCAACGTTTTGCCCCAGTGTGCTTAGTTGGGCTCACCAGTTGGTGAATAGCACACCTACCAAGACGCATGGCTAGTGCATACCGTGGAGGTCACTGCGTAGACTACTGGAGCCACCGGCAGTGCCAATGCACTATGAGAGACTTTGTCTCATTTTCAAAAATTGATGCCTGCCAGGCCATCATGTTCCCTATGGGAATCGACATCTATATCACTTTCATGTTGTCAAAACCAAGGATGAGACTGAGACAGGTTAATGTAAGTAACAAAATTGCTCTAGCCCATACCAGAAGACATTGTGCACTGAGAACACTAGGTCTTGCCAGCAAAGGCATATTACAAGAAAAATACACATTAACCAGGACAGTGAAATAACATGCCCTACAAATACACATTCACCAGCTACATTATACTTTAAATATGCAATTAAAGGTGTATTTATAAGAACATCAGGTTATTTTCAATGACACTAATCGAGATTAGAGACAAACTTAAATGATACATTTAAAAAAGCTTTTCAATCTGTCGAGCACACAAGTTAAATATAGGCTAAATATTACACTATAAGATACCTGTAAAAAACAAATTATTAAACAAAGAATGACATGCTTCATTCTTAAAAGAACATCAGATTCTATCAAGTCACATTCGGTATTTTTAAATATTTGTTTACTTTGTCCAAACACCTATGAATTTGAAATTTGGAACTTACGTTAATAAAGTCGTGCCTTCTCCAACTCCACCATACATTGTGAGGCGTCTGCAAAACTGTTACTCCTTCAATGGCTCGAATCCCAACAGCTACAAGTCCTCTGCTCTTTATTACATCACTGTCCAAATCTGGTCAGGTCAATGACATGCTGCACTCCTCCTTCAGGTGCTTTACCTCTAGTGTGTTCATAGTAATACTATTCATTGTAGTTGCTATCATTATTATTTCTCATATTACAATTATTTTTTAAACTGCGTAAGGGTTCTTAATGAGCAATTTAATGTCTGCCTATTATACCAGAACACTTTTAATTAGAGAGTCCTTGTAAGATGTTATTTTTAGTGATAAATGATAATCAATTCAAGGATCATGTCAAGTGGCGAGGGGGGTACGTAAGTTCACAGAACCTACTATAGATAAGAATATCCTAAACCACATTCCAGGCGTTTAAGTCAGAGATTACCTCCTGTGGGATTCATTAAGCGCTAATGTAACAAGTGTGAACGAGTCAATACTGCAAAATAGGGCTTCCTTCTTAACAAATTAAACTGACACGTTATCTTCTGAAGACGATCATTTACTGCTAAGTTTCAACACTTTGCGTCGCTTAGCTTTTTGACTTGGTTCTGCATTTGCAGCATCACAGGTACTTCTCTTGAAGTTTTTAGATTGAAGTTTCTTTGCCAGTTCTTTTGAGACACATCTTTCCTCAAGGGCTTTATCATAATTATTGATGAAAACACTTGTTATCACATGAATGCGCTTTTTAATCATTGTTTTCAGCTTCATACCACACTGACACTCATCATCAACGTTGCACACACTGCTCTCAATTAACTGAAATCCTAACACTGCCAGTGCCTCTCTTTGATTCTGTAACTTAAGAAATTCTGGTTCGTAACTGTCACTAATTAATGCCTGGAAAAGTCTGAAAATGTTACAACACAAGGACATGACCATAGACGATGGACACTTCAAACCACCTCTGTTCACTAGATTAAAATACATCATCACTTCCCTGCCACTATCCACAAGTAATTCATTTTCACTCTGCAACATTTTAATGCAGTCATCACACTTTTTACACAATATTTCAATCACTTGCAAACTGGTGTAGCTAGCAATGCGCACTAAAATCCGCAGTGTTTCAAAGGGAACCGTGATGTGAACTACTTCTTCTAATGCAGACTCTAATGCATCTAAATTATCAATAATTCCATCATGGCTATTGTTATGGACATTACGGGCAAAGTCTTTCAAAGAAAATTCACCAAGTTTTGCAGACCTCATCTTCAATACTCCTAACACTTTGAGCTTTCTTTCAGACTCAAGAATTTGTTCCACAGAAACATTATAAGTCCAACCACTCAATCTTCTGTAGGCACCAAATCTTCCCTCTAAACTGTCTCTCTGCAATTAGGCAGTAAGCACATAAGACCAGTGGTACTTCCTGAAAATATATTTACACAGTTCTACCACTGTGGTAAGAGTATGTGTCATAGCAGTATACGTTTCACTTATTAATCTTCCTTCTGTTTGTGACATGTGCCATATGTCTATGTATGTTTTTAAACATGTAAGGAATGAAAGTTTCTTGTCATCAGGCCCAATAATTGGACTAGCCTCTTCATTCCTGGTATATGTACCTTTCATGGGATGCTGTACATTACAGATTGACCACCACTTTTGAATTCATTTTACAAACTGGATTGTGCCATCAGAAACATCCACATCTTGACTTTTATGCAATTCCAAAGCAGCAATATTCTTAGGATCAAAGATTTTTACTGCTAACAATACATTTTCTCTCTCTATTGGTGTTGGATACAGAGCCTTTCTAGATAAATTTGGAGCCATTTTTAACAACAATCTCTTCTCTGAGTGAAACAACTCTCTGAGGTCTGAAAATTTGGCCTCAGTAGTTGTAAATTTACAGACTGACTCTGTACCAACATCAACGTTCACCATTTCACTTAAAACAGCAAATGTCTCATCAACGTTTGGTATAATGAAGGTTTCATCTGATCTGTTCAACCAATTATTTCTAATGCACTTTAGAATATGTACACTGTCAAAAAGAAGAAACAAGGACTTACATGGATCTGCTGGATTTTGAATACAAGGTTTCAAGTTATTACTACCACATAAAAGTTCAAACATTTTCCTGTTGGTGCGATGGTTATCAGCAATCAAGCAGACAACATCAAAACGTAATTCAACCATGACTTCTAAAACCTTAAGTGTGAGATCATGCAGTGTTTCAGAGTTTATATTCTTCATCGGAAAAAAACCTATTACATCTTTATTACCAGAATGCAATGATGAAGCCATAAATACCGGTACTTGCATGTTAGATGCTGCATCATACTCTGAACTATTTTCAGCCATTCCTACTAATTTACCAGCTTTATATGAGATTTTTGAGTTTACATGAACCTCGTCAAGCATTACTGACACAACCTTTTCATTCTCCTTCAAAAGTTTGCTTTTTTTTCTCTCAAAAAAGCTACCTGTGCAGGACCTATTCCTGGACTGCTGGGGCCTATTTTCGATAACAACTGTCTTAAATTTACATGATGAGGCAATGTCATTACATTTGTTTTACGCAAAAAATTGTATGCACCAGGGTACGAATAAGAGAAAGTCGCAGCCCATATCAGTAGTTCTGCGGAGTATCGTATTTGATTGTTTATAGAGAGCTCTAATTGTTCCAAGACAAATTGTATTTTACTAGTTCTGCCTTTACTAAACTCACAGTCTAACTTAAGTGCATTTTTCGTCATCAACCTTCACAAACAACACGTAATCTTCCTTCACTATTGCAGTGAATGGTTTAACACATTTTTTCTTGACTTCACAGATGAATGTGTTAAAATCAGTAATTTTGTCATTTTCGCACCACTTATTGAAATTCCCCTCATCTCTCCTAATAAGCTCTTGGACCCTGTCTTCGAGATTTGTCCTTTGTTTTGAAACACTAACAGTGTGAAAAGAGGGCTGATTAGGAAATATAGTAGGGTATGCATCAGGAGTCAGTTTTGGGATTTTTCTGGGCACTCTAATGGGATCACCGTTGAGCACAGGAAAAACATCTTCACTTATAATAAACTTAGGGTCAAAATGTTTAATGTATACCGAAGTATTATCAGTAACCTCAAAATGGTCACGATGAATATTCCTAACCCATTTGTCTCGTAAAACTTTGTCCTTAGGAAACCTAAAAGTTGTAGTATTGGAAGATCCATAATTTGATCGACAACCAGGCACAGAACATTTACGACCCATTGTACTTATCTAACACATTTATACACTCCACCAGACCAAACTCACCGAAGCAACAGCAATAATATACGGCACTAATAACTTCTAAAATACTAACACTAATTCCACTCCGCCAGATCAAACTTACTGAATCACCAACACATTACATACGGCCCTAATAACCTCTGATACAACTAAAAACATCACTAGCACTTTAAAAAATAACTAGATAACAAATAAAGGGACAGTGAAATATTACTTCACACACAAACATATTCGGTGGATAATTAATTTGCGAATTCCTGTAGCAAGATAACCTCAACGAACTAGACACGTGCAGACCTTACACCAAACTGAATGTAAACATGGCCCTACATGCCGGATACGCGTAGCCCAATGCGGCGGCCATTTTGTGACGTATCGATATGTGCCTTCAGGTCTGATAATATTGTAGTTGGTCCAAGACCGACTACAATATATCAGACCGTAATATCAAAACCAAGGTGGTGGACGTCGTGGGCGCAGTAGCTGCCGACTGATGAAGGTTAGGGTAGCACGCAATAACTTCATTTCGACGATAAACCAACTCACGATTTTCGGAGATGTCGGAATTTCGTCCCAAAGAAGTTCTTTCACCTGCCAGTAAATTTACCGACACGAGGCTGACGTATTGGAGCACCTTCAAATACTACCGGACTGAGCCGGGATCAAACCCGTCAAGTTGGGGTCAGAAGGCCAGAGCTTCAACCGCCTGAGCCACTCAGCCAGGCGTCACATTAAATTACTTGTGTTGATACCACTGAAAGAGCTACAAAATATCTGATTCAATCCGCCAGAAATTAAGAAAAGATCGCGTACATATTTTGCAAACGGTGGTAGGTAATTTAATTTTTGCTAAGGGCTTTACGTCGCGCCGACACAGATAGGTCTTATGGCGACGATGGGATAGGAAAGGCCTAGGAGTTGGAAGGAAGCGGCCGTGGCCTTAATTAAGGTACAGCCCCAGCATTTGCCTGGTGTGAAAATGAGAAACCACGGAAAACCATTTTCAGGGCTGCCGATAGTGGGATTCGAACCTACTATCTCCCGGATGCAAGATCACAGCCGCGCGCCTCAACGCGCACGGCCAACTCGCCCGGTGGTAGGTAATTTAACATGATAAATGTAACATAAGGAAAATCGCTGTTGCACCTATGAAAACACTTCGCGAACAAGTACTCATCACATATGATCAACTAGAATCACGCATATTCTGCTAGAATAGATGGACAGCCCCAAAGCAAAAGAGAACAACAAGCTGATTATTTCGAAATGTCACTTAGTCAAATAACGTTTTCTCTTAGATTACACTTCGCTGGATAGATGGAAATACATTATAAAACTGTTAAAATTATATTTATAACATCATTTTGAATGTTTATAAATAATTTAAGATGCGAAATTCCTCGATTTATTCACTCTCATAAGAACTATGAAACATAACGTGTTGTCTTAGTTTCGCAGTGGTGGACAATTATTTCTAATGTTCAGCACTCGATGAAAATGAAGTACAGCCGAAATGATTATGCCAGCCCAATGAACAGCACCGGTGATGTTAAGCCTTCCTTACTGGAAACTCTTATATCATATGTTGACATATGATATAGAAGCACTTCCAACCATGGTGGTAAACTTAGCAATGAAGCGTTCAGACAATAAAGATATAATAGGATTTTCCCCATTGAAGAACATGAGTAAAACAACTCTATTGACTCTAAACAATGATGTCTTTAACCTACATGGACGAGCTACAATTTGGTGTAGACTGCTTGATAACAGATATCCACAGCATGAATCGGAAGGTATTGGTACAATAAAACCCCTGAGTTACAAACAAATCTAATCCCTGCAAATCCCCCCTGTGGGTGGGGGCGGTAGAATAACACCCACGGTATCCCCTGCCTGTCGTAAGAGGCGACTAAAAGGGGCCCCAGGGGCTCTGAACTCTGGAGCGACCACGGGGCCCTCAGCTGAGTCCTGGCATTGCTTCCACTTACTTGTGCCAGGCTCCTCACTTTCATCTATCATATCCTGCATCCCTTGGTCAACACTTGTTCTTTTCTGACCCCGATGGTATTACGTATGGATGCTTAGGGAGTCTTTCATTTTCATGCCCTTCGTGGCCCTTGTCTTCCTTCGGCCGATACCTTCATTTTTCGAAGTGTCGGACCCCTTCCATTCTATCTCTGTGATTAATGTTATGTAGAGGATGGTTGCCTAGTTGTATTTCCTCTTAAAACAATAATCACAACCACCATCATCCCTGCAACTCACTATTTCTTCTGTGTAACAGTATTCAGATTGCTCCATCTATCACACTATAAGTTTTGTCATACACCAAGATCTAGCCAAATGTTCCCGCAGGCAAGCACAGATTCTTTCAAAATACAATTGCATCTAAATCACACGACACTTTGAAGCACATAGACACTGAAGGAACATCACCATATCAATTATCCATATCTAAATGAATTGTTTTTTGAGGAATACGAATAGGTCAACCATTTAGAATTAGAAAGTCTTCCCTAATCTCAGACTTACTCTTAGATGACATATGCATACTACTGTTTTAAAGAAATATTCACGATGTATGTTCCTAATCCACTTCTCTCTTAATGTTTTATTCCTTAGAGAACTTAAGAATAGATGTATGAGAGGCACTGCCATAGTTCGATTTAAATCCGGTTCACAACACGATCAAAACTAATATATTCTCACATAACTGCGTATAATTCCGGATCCTAGTGACCAGTGACCCATATAAATACAATTGTAGTTATTGATGATGATTGTGTACTTGAATAGAACAGGGATGGTGTATTAATGTGTTTAATTAACACTCCAACTATCGTGGGGACGAAAGTAAAAACATGAATAATAATCAGAGAGAATAAAGATAATATTAGAAGCACAGAACATCAATATATAAAAGTCTTCGAAACATAAACAAAGTTCAAGGAGTTTATAAAACATACACAGTTTATACACATATATTAATAATAGAGGCCGCCACACACTCCCTCCGCAGTGACAGCGTCCATGTATTTTCGAGGGAAGGTGACCCTTCGACCTGATCTGGTGATCCGTGGTACGGGTGTATTGGATTGAGTGCTGCCTGTCTTCATCTGAAGGTTGACAGTCTTTGGAATGGAACTCGACGGAATGTCCAGAGTAGTTTCTCCAGATATGTCTTCCTTGTTTTCCGATGATTGGTCTGCCAGAAGGAAGGCAGGTTTCAATCTGTCAATGCTAATAGTTTGTTTCCCTGTTGGCATCTCCACCTCGAAGTGTTTGTCACTGCGAGACAGGACTAGATATGGCCCGTCATATGGTGATTTAAGAGGTGTTCTGACCGCATCGTGTCGAACGAAAACGAACTTGCTCGTCATCAGCCGTGGGTGAATGAAGATCTTTTTGCGGTCGTGATGTTCTGTTGGGACTGGTCTTAGGTTCCTCAACTGTTCCTTCAATTTGAAAACGAAGGTTGGGATGTCAGTTACTAGTTTCTGTTCGTTGAGAAATACTCCTGGTAGCCTAATTGTTGAGCCGTAAGTCATTTCCACTGGCGAGGTGTTGACTTGCGGAATTATGTAGGAACGAAGTCCTAACAAGACCAAGGGAAGCTTCGAAACCCAATCATCAGACATCTGTGCCTTCAAAGCAGATTTTAATTGACGGTGCCAGCGTTCAATTTTTCCATTTGCTGCCGGATGATATGCTGTCGTTTTAATGTGGACGATGCCCAGTGTGCTTGTGAGGCATTTGAAAAGTTGACATTCTAACTGCCTTCTTGATCAGTAGTTATGATATGACGCACGCGAAAACGAGATATCTATGTTGAGACTATGGCGAATGAAACTGCTTCTGCTGTGATGTCAGCTAATGGAACTGCTTCTGGCCATCGGGAGAAACGATCAATAATTGTTAGTAAATAGCGGTATCCTTGTGATGCAGGTAGTGGTCCAACTATGTCCACGTTAATGTGACTGAATCTTGCTGTCGTTGGAGGATACTGTCCCACTGCACTGTTGGTGTGTCTCCAGACTTTACTTCGTTGGCAAGAAACACATGCTGATGTCCAGGTCTTTACGTCCTTTCTTAGTGATGGCCAAATGAAGTGCTTTTTTACTAAATTAATGGTTGCTTGAACACCAGGGTGAGCTAGATTGTGTAGCGAGTTGAAAATTGCCTGCCGTAGTTGTCGAGGTACATATGGGCGAATCATATCTTCAGTCATGTCGCAAACGAGTTCTTTACCATTGGGCAACATTATTGTTCGAAGTGCAAGTGACGTATTCTTAATGTGTGGAAGTTCTTCGTCACATTGTTGGCTTTCTGCTATTTCTTCCATTCTAACAGTTGGAGGTATAGTGATTGAAGCAATTCGTGAACAAACATCAGCTGCGATGTTCTCCTTTCCAGTAGTGTAACGTATGTCTGTGGTGAACTGTCCGATGAAACTAATATGTCGGATCTGACGTGGAGAACCTTTGTCTGAACGTTGCTTGAACATGAAAGTGAGTGGCTTGTGGTCGGTGTAAATCGGAAAATCACGTCCTTCAAGCATGTACTGAAAGTGCTTCACAGCTGAGTAGGCAGCAAGGAGTTCTCTGTCGTAGGTTGAGTAACTCCTCTCTGCATTTGTCAGTTTCATGGAGAAGAATGCTAATGGTTGCAGATTATTGTCTTTGATTTGTTGCAATGATGCACCAATAGCATAATCTGAGGCATCTACCATTAAAATTAGAGGTAAATTTGAAGATGGATGAGCTAGAAGTGCTGAATCGGCCAAGCTATCTTTTAGGTCATTAAAGGCTTGTCGAAGATTTTCTGACCAATTAATTTTTCTGTTGTCATTTTTCTTAGTCCCGTGGAGAAGGTTCAAAAGCTCTGCTTGTTTACTGGCTGAATTTGGCAGTGCTCTTCGGTAAAAGTTAATGAGGCCAAGAATCCGGCGCAGTTCTTTTACTGTTGTGGGTAGCGGATAGTCAACAATGGTTTGCACTCGCTCTGGTAGTGGTCTGATTCCTTCTGCAGATATCACATATCCCAGGAAAGGTACTTCTGTTGAACTGAAAATACACTTGTTCAGATTGATTCTGATGTTGAACTTACTGAGGCGTTCGAAAAGCATTTGAAGATGCTTCTTGTGTTCTTCTTCATCTTGTGATGCCACTAGGATGTCATCTATATAACAGTACACGAAATCGAGGTCTCTGAGTATACTGTCGATATATCTCTGAAAAGTTTGAGCCGCATTACGGAGTCCAAATGGGGTACGCAAAAATTCGAACAAACCAAATGGAGTTATCACTGCTGTCTTAGGTACATCGTCCGGATGTACGGGAATATGATGATAAGCTCTGATCAGATCTATTTTTGAAGATATTCGTTTTCCATGTAGTTGGCTGTTAAAATCTTGAAGGTTAGGAATAGGATACCTGTCAGGCTTGGTGATGTTGTTGAGAGCACGGTAGTCTCCGCAAGGTCTCCAGGATCCGTCTTTCTTGGGAACTAAGTGGAGGGGACTTGCCCAGGCGCTCTTTGATGGCTGGCAGATTTTCATATCGATCATTTGTTGGAACTCTGCTTTAGCTGTTTTTGAGTTTATCTGGTGGTAGTCGTCGTGCCTTTGCTGCTACAGGATGTCCTTCTGTGACAATGGTATGATAAACACAGGTATCTGGGATGTCGAAATGGACGTTTTCATGGAGCAAGTTGGGAAATTTCTTTAGAATGTCAGCATGTTTTTGATCTGGTGGCATTAGATAAACTGTTTCTATGCCCGAGACTTTAATCAATGTGCCAGGTGTCTCTGCTGATGTTAATGGGTCAATGAGTCGCCTGTTCTTTAGATCTACGATAAGGTTGTAATGGTGAATGAAGTCGGCTCCAATAATCGGTGATTGCACATCTGCAATTACGAATTTCCATGTGAAATTGCGCCGTAAACCCAAACTGAGTACTAGTAGACGCTCTCCGTAAATGTTAATACCAGTGCCGTTTGCTGCATAAAGTTTACGATCTGTCTTTTTTGGGCGATCACTATCCGAAGGCGGAATCACAGAAATATCAGCTCCAGTATCGACCAGGAAACGACTTCCGCTACTTCTGTCTGTGAGAAATAGGCGGCGTGAAAAATGACTCCGATCACCTGCCGCCGCTAGTGTGGAGCGTTTTAGTTTGACTGCATGTTAGAATTCTGAGCGGAAGGTGGTTGATATGAGCATGGGCTTTGACATTTCTTTGCCCTGCTGCGATATTTAAAGTGATACCAACATAGTGCTCCATTATGATTAAAAGAGTGGGCTGATCGGGACCTGTCTCGTGACCTTCTTGGTGAGGAACGAGATGATCGTGAGCTACTTCTTGAAGAACGTGACAACGTTTTCAATTCATTGATTTTCAGTGTTAATTCAGTGATCTGCATTTCTAGTCTTGAGATACGATCGTTACTGACATCATTTATTTTATCGACTGCAATGGTGGATGGTGCCTGCGCGGTTTGAGCACAAACATTTAATCCCGGTTGTGAAATTTCAACAATTTTGTCAGCCATAGTGGCTATGGTGTCCAGATTATCTTTACTCGTAACTAATATAGAACGTCCGGTAACAGGAAGCCGCTGCATAAATATGGTTTTCAAGAAATCGTCCTTGACTTGCGTACCGGCTAAAGTTCGCATCTCACGCAAGAGTTGAGTTGGCTTCTTATCACCTAATTCTAATTCTGTTAATAATTTCGTCACTTTCCTATTCTCTGACTCTTCAAATTCCTGAATTAGTCGTGCTTTAAGCTCTGTGAACGGAGTGGTAGATAGTGGTCGAGATAAAAAGTCGGAAATTAATTCTACAATATCCGCTTCTAATGACGCAACAACATGATTAAATTTCGTGGTTTCGTTAGTGATACCCAACATAGTAAACTGTGTTTCAACATGAAGAAACCATACCTTTATGTTTTTCTTCCAGATGGGTGGAATCTTCACTGAAATGCGAGCAATACCCGCTTCGTTCCATACTGTTGTTGGCGGTGGATTTGTTTCGTTGCTGGCATCGGTCATTTTCACACTTGACTAACCACAAAATGTGTTCCGCGCCGTATTTTAATATCACATCGGGAGTCACCAATGTAGTTATTGATGATGATTATGTACTTGAATAATAGAACAGGGATGGTGTATTAATGTGTGTAATTAACACTCCAACTATCGTGGGGACGAAAGTAAAAACATGAATAATAATCAGAGAGAATAAAGATAATATTAGAAGCACAGAACATCAATATATAAAAGTCTTCGAAACATAAACAAAGTTCAAGGAGTTTATAAAACATACACAGTTTATACACACATATTAATACTAGAGGCCGCCACACACTCACACACTTATATTCTACATAGAAACTAATACTTATCGTCAACTTACATGAAATTACTCCGACTGAATGAGAAAAATAAAACGAATAGGCTCACCGTTATCGGTTGGAAAGAGATCTTCCCTAACCACAAATTTTGGTTACACACACAGCCTAGTACGATAGTTTGGTCTTTGACTTCCAAATTTTCCCGGTGGATATTCCTTATCCATTTCTCCTGTAGAGATCTATCATCAGGGAATTTAAAAGCTTCAGCAACGGTATAATTAGATCTACAACCACGAACGCAGCAGGAACGACCCATTTTGTGCTATGTTACAAGCACGACAATATAAACACTATTACACATCAAAAATACCATCATATAAATTTCTAACAAAAAACCATAGTGATAAACCGTTATAGATTACTATTTTACCAAACACATACTTTATACTTCAATAACTCGATCAAAATAACAGTCTCTAACAGAATGTAAACACAGATATGAACCAACCACATGTCTCAAACGCTCGCCCACGAAGTCGCCATTTTCCTCCCAATCGATAGTAACATTAAGGTCTGATATTATTGTAGTCAGTCTTGGTTGGTCTTGACATAACTCTCGTTTGAGATACTCGAGCATGACGTCATTATCTCGATGCATCTCGAGGCACGCTCCAATTGGACCTCACCCAGGACGAATATGGTAGAAACAGAAATGATTAGCAAACATTGAACTCTAGCTGTTAGCTTGCTTGCTGCTTGTTGTTTTGAGGGGCCTAACATCGAAGGTCATCGGCCCCTAATGGGACGAAATGAAAGAACAAAAATTGCAAAGGCATCCACTGACCAAAATAAAAATAAAATATGGCATGAAGAATGAATGGATGAACAGGAACTCAACAAAACACAAAACAAACAAACAAAAACCAGTGGATCGGTCTCAATATAGATCGAAAATAACATTATTACCGACCAAGGAACCACTTATAAAGCATAATGATGCTTGGTGTCTAAACGGGGTGCAAAATCCAAGTCTAAGGCCCCACACAATGGTACATGTCGCGAGTAAAATAGAACCATGGTATGTGTTATGTTGGGGTACTAATCAGAAGTAGCGAAGACTCACGGTGTTCCACAAAAGATGGTACTACTCACAAGTATTGCAATACGTACAAGTAACGCAGACCTATGGTGTGTCTCACACAATGGCCCAACTCAGAGTCAACGCAAACCGAGAAGGTTCCCCACCTAGGTGTACTAAACACGGGCGCCGGTATTCCCGTGGTGTTCCTCACATAGTGGGTACTAATCACAGGCAACAACAGACCCACGGTGCTGCTCATATAGTGGTACAACTCACAGGCTACGCCCAGACCCGCGGTGTTGCACACATGGGTAGGACGCACGGGTACTGGAATCCACCAGGCCAGGCTTTAACTGCTACTAATCACAAACTTATTTCGTACCGAATTTAGTGGTACTACTCGCAAGTACAGGCAACCTATGGTGTTCCCCGCGTGATGGTACGATTCAAAATTAGTTTCATGGTTCTAATTCAGTCAGCCCTTGGTCGCCCCTTTTAGTCGCCTCTTACTACAGGCAGGGGATACCGCGGGTGTATTCTACATGTGCGTCCCCCACCCGCAGGGGGTAGTGTGTTTGGTCCGCGAGAGGTATTTTATTTCCCTCAAGTCCGCCGGCAAGCCGGTTAGGACCCCCCTATCCGCCACCTGGGACGCGCCACGTGGGAGTATCACCTCTCCCCCTGCTACACCTGCGTACTCTAGCTGTTAGTATGGCTCAGTTGGCTAAATAGCATCGTTGGGTATTATCCTCCGCTGCGTTTTGTGGTGGTTCGAATCTTCTCTTCATATATTTTTGTTTGTTTTTGTTTTGCAATCGGAGTTTCGGCTACCAAAGACACGCCTGTTCGTGCAGAAACAACCACATCGCTAATACAAGTAATTGTAACGTTACTGACCATACAAAATATATATATATATAATAAAATCTCGTCCACTTGAACACATGCAATATACACCAATCATAAGGTAAACAAACTTGATTACCTCGTGGCCATGTCATCAGATCAGTTAGCTTTGTATCTGTATTACACTGAAATGAAATGGCGTATGGCTTTTAGTGCCGAGAGTGTCCGAGGACATGTTCGGCTCGCCAGGTGCAGGTCTTTCGATTTGACAACCGTAGGCGAACTGCGCGTCATGATGAGGATGAAATGATGATGAAAACGACACGTACACCCAGTCCTCGTGCCAGAGAAATGAACCAATGATGGTTAGAATTCCCGACCCTGCCGGGAATCGAACCCGGGACCCCTGTGACCAAAGACCAGCACGCTAACCATTTAGCCATGGAGCCGGACTGTACTGCACTGAAAATAGTACTCATAATAATGTTATTTCTTTTACGTCCGTCCTAAATGCTAGTTCTTGACAGACGCCGGGGTGTGGGAATTATGTCCCGCAGGAGTTCCTTAGTCCACCTCTGTGGTGTAGTGGTTAGTATGATTAGCTGCCACCCCCGGAGGCCCGGGTTCGATTCCAGGCTCTGCCACGAAATTTGAAAAGTGGTACGAGGGTTGGAACGGGGTCCACTCAGCCTCGGGAGGTCAACTGAGTAGAGGTGGGTTCGATTCTCACCTCAGCCAACCTGGAAGTGGTTTTCCGTGGTTTTCCACTTCTCCTTCAGGCAAATGCCGGGATGGTACCTAACTTAAGGCCACGGCCACTTTCTTCCCTCTTCCTTCTCTATCCCTTCCAATCTTCCCATCCCCCGTAAGGCCCATGTTCAGCATAGCAGGTGAGGCCATCTAGGCGATGCAGTGGTCATCCTCCCCAGGTGTATCCCCGACCCAGAGTCTGAAGCTCCAGGACACTGCCCTTGAGGCGGTAGAGGTGGGATCCCTCGCTGAGTCCGAGGGAAAAGCCAACCCTGGAGGGTAAACAGATTAAGATATTGATATTGATACTTTATTATTTTCTCTAGATCTACAGTAACAATTACCCATTTGATCCGTTAAATGAGAAAAATAACAATGTCCAGCCTATGCCAATATTCACTCTTTCAAACTCCACATACTGTACAGAAAAGAGAAAGAAAAATAATAATAATACTAAAAATAATAAGAATAATCAAATGTACCCCTTGGACATGCCATGAAACTCCTCGGATACTCCGGAAACGTAACCCCCAAAGTGAGGGTTACCACGGCAGTCATCCTCGGCCCTTTCGTGCCACGTCCAGCGTCTCCCCTGAATATTTCTATTGTCTTTCCAAAATGTGCAGTTTAAATAAAATATACTTAAAGACAAATGAAGTTGAAATAAAATAAGCGGCATTAAGGATGTCAAAGACCTTCATGCCTCTCTTGATTAGACACGCAAACCCTTGCATACTCCATTCCCCTTACCTTTTAACTTGACCCACTCGGGGTTGCTGAGTCCAGACTTACGTTACATCACCAGCCGGGTATGTGTACCTCATCATAATGTTCTCGCTACACTTACATTCTGTAATTATGTATTCTGCTCACGTTGCAACTTTATCCTTGTACTCCTTATCTGTTCCTGCACATCATATTATTCCACATTAAATTTTCCATCACGTCCACCAAACCAAAATTTACAAACAAACACCACTTCTCCATTCTGATCTCTCTCGACACATACATTCTGCCATTACATATACCACCACTTCTCCATCTCTACCTTTCAGCAATAAACACACTTCATTACCAACCGGAAACTCCATCCAACTCCGCAATAATTCACTTACACTTAACATTCCCAATCAACTCTAAATTATCTTGCTATATAACACTTACAACTTACTCCATAATTACCCTATACCTATTATACCAACACATACCACCATCACCATCAAGTTCACTATACAAATACACCAAATACAACTTCAGCTCCACCTCATATACCACCTCTTCATCTCCAAATTTCAGCAATAAATAAACACACTTATATTCAACCATGCTTAATCAATTTAAATACCAAGCCATCTTCCACATTGAATTTGCCATCACGTCCACCAAACCAAAATTTACAAACACCCAAATTACATTACTACATACCAATTACAACTTATTCCGTTAATTCACTATACCTTCTATACCAACACATACCACCATCACAATCATCCTATTATCCATCATAACAAACCATCAAAAACCATCTTACCATCAAGAACAGCTATCCAAACAAAACACTAGCCCTAAATTACTTGCCAGCTTTACTTAGTTTTTGACTCCTAGTTACTATACCTTCTTCTCTTTTATCTATCTTCCCCCATGAATCTTTTAAGCTCCTATTTCTCTCTTTATGTAGAACCTTATTTTTATTGACTTCCTCACTCTTATTAACTTTCTCACTCTGCACAAAATATTCACTCCCAGTTGGTCTTAAACAGCCCTCCCCACCGGACTCTCCTCTTATTTCTCTACCTAATTCTCTGGCCCACATTTTCCTTTTCTCACTGTCAGACCAAAACTCGTCGAAACGTTGTTGCCTTCTCCTTCTTTCCTCCGGACTCAATTCCACATTAAGATCACTCATCTCACTGTTTCCCTTGTTCGCACTGGTTCCTGGACTTGCCTTTTCAGAATGACTGTCTTCTCCGGCACTCGTTTCAATCTGTTCTCCTATATCACTATCTTTCACTTGCCTACCATCACCATTATTCACTACACTTCTCTCTTTTTCTCCATCTTGTTTTGTCTTCGTTTCTAGGTCTATCAATCTATTCACAAACCAGGTTTTGCTCCAGTTGCTGCTTGACACCACTAGATCTTGTCCTCTGATAATTGCTCTCAACCCTTGTAGTCTAGCACGTATCATATGTTTTTTCAAAAAAAATTCATTCCTGATCGCTTCAGCTCCTACGTCCCTCTTAATCCATATTTTTCCCCTCTGCATATTACCCGCATTTCCAACCACAACATCCGCCATCAACGTAGAAAACAGTTGTACCTTGATAGGCCTGTTGCCTCTAATTCTTCCCACTCTCTGCACATCGTCTATATCTACTTGACTAAAATTAACTTTCATTTTCCCCTGAATTAGGTCCACTACTTTATAAATTGTAAGCACTTTGTCCTCACTCTTCTCCTCAGGCACACCGTATATAAACAGGCATTTCTTCCATCGATTTAGAGTGTTGGCTTCCACTTCTGCTTTCAGTTTCAGCGTCTCCTCTTCTAAGCGACCTATTCTCTCCCTTAATGCTGCAACTTCTTGAGTATTTTTTCTCACTTGCGATGTTGTGTCGTCTGCCCTTTCTCGGAACCATGCCTTCATTTTTTCAAATTCCCTCGTTTGCTCTTGAATCATATTTTTGAGTTGCTCAAAGGGGCAGACTTCTGTGACCACCTCTTTTACAATTCTTCTAATTGCTTCCATGTCTTCCCGGCTCATATTTCCGCTGGAAGCCGGACCTGGGTTCAGCTCGAACCCCCCAATCCATAGCAATATTATTATCACCGCCGCTGATAGCATTCATTTTCCTTTCGTTTCCATTTCCTTATTACGCCCGCCTGGTTTCACTTCTTTCTTTTTTCTTCCCTGCCATCCTCCTATGGTTGCTCTGTATTGCTCCACACCAATCATTGCCAGCAAACTCCTCACTGCCTTCCTGCACTCAGCACCTGCACTCCCTTCTCCCACTCCTGGGACCTTCCACTCCGTACGTCTGCACTCGTCAGTGGCTTAGGCTGAACTGAAACAGATTAAGAAAGAAAGAAAGAAAGAAAGAATGAAAGAAAAGAGTTATTTAACGTGCTGGAAGCCAACGACATGGAATTGTTACCTGACAGAAAATATTGAACACACTGTGATAAAAGTGTACGTGTTTCTGCAGAGGGTTATCGCATTAGGTACTGTGGTTTGTGTTGTACGTTTGGTTATTACATATTACAGGCTTTGCTACTCTGGGTTTTGTGTTGTACGTTTTGGTTATTGAATATTGCAGGCTTTTTCTCTGTTGTGAAGATATTTCCACAGAAATAAGGTTGTTTGGGGTAATAAAACCGAATAAATCATAATTTAATTACCGGTTCTACTCTATAACGAGCCACCGGAGACCACGGGTACCTTCTACCAATATACACACAAGGTTTCCCTCAACAGTTTCCGAAAGTTTGTCGACGGAGTTCGGCTTCATCCTATGTATGTGCCTTCAGGTCGGATAACATTGTGGCTGGTCTTGAATGATCCTTTTCATGGAAACGATCAATTCCTTACCATACTTATATAAAATTATCGATAGTCCAGAATGAGACTTAACCCTAGAACGAGTCCCTTTTCAGATACATGCACACATACACCAGTATCTTTATGCCATTACCGGTATATTTTTCTTTGTGTTCAAATTATCACACAACTCGATGCGTCGTAAAAGAAATGGTTTCAATAATATGTTAAAAATATGTCACACTCTTCATTACTATTTATTTCACATACCCCGTCCACGAACCATAGGAACTAATCAATGAAGAATAAAATGTCTTACCTAGCTGAGAATTGAACCCGGAAGCCCTTGGACCAAACGCCAGCACGCCAACCATTTCGCCGTGGAAGCGGACAGTGTACAAGTAAAATACAGGAAGTACAGGTAGTAAGTTGACTGCGAGTAGATTAAAAAGAAGTGGGCGTATCCTCATTAATTGTTATAATGATGTTATTTGTTTTACGTCCCACGAACTACTTATTAAGATTTTCGGAGACGTCATTAGTTGATCAGCAGGTGTAGTATAGTCGAGGGATAACATGCGCATGTTGTCCCGATTCAAACTTTGAGATAGGATTACCGGTACGGGTCATGGACTGCATCACTTGCTCGAAATGCATCGAGAGCTCTCGATACGTTTCCCAGCACTGCCTCGAGACAAAGGTCTCATGCGCCTGACGTCACTATACGGCATCGAGGTAGCATCATGAGGCACGTACTGCATCGCTTGCTCAGAATGCATCGGGAGCTTTGCATCACGCGACCCATCACTAGTTGTAGGTGTATCGTTACATTCCATATTCTCTCCTTACGTTTTATTACCTTGTTCTATGCCATCTTCTCTTTTTATACTTCATTTAAGGGAACGTGGCTGGATATACCGCTCCCAAGCGAAGCCCATCAAATTATCAAGTCAAGACGTTGCCTACGAGATACACAAGGCCGGGAAATAGGAAGCAATTTGCCGCTGAAAAAGCTGCCCGACCGTGATCACTGCTTGGCCGCTAGATGTCAGGTTTCCGTTCTGTTCTTGGCGGACTTTTAACATTGTGATGTGCGGACTACTAGTGATGTTGTGTTGATTTTGTGCAATTTACTGTCAGTATTTTTTCTGTCGGTGTGTGTATGTGAGGTTGAGAAGATGGTGAACTGTTGTGTACCTCTTTGTACTGCCGATACTGCTAAAAACAAGAAAATGTGACGTTTCATAGTTTCCCTTCGGAGCGCGGTTTAAGAGAGAAGTGGAGGCAAGCTATTTCCAGGCAAGGTATTAAATTGGATCTCTTTGGGTACCTAACAATTCTTCTCGAGTGTGTAGCTTGCATTTTAATAAGTCAGATTTTAGTGTAATCACATCAATCAAGCGAATTCTTCCCAACAAAGTTCCTTCTGTTTTTAGTGTGTACCCTGTTCATAAACAGAAAAGTAACAAGCGCAGAAAGGATCCAGCTCCCAGAAATGACGTACCATCAAAATTTAGTAGAATTTCTGATTCAGATAATGATATATCTTGAGAGTGAGAGTGGCTGAGGAGCAGACACACAGTGAAACCTGCCTACAAGGACTATCATCAGCCACCAGTGATAGTCCTCTAGCACACTTAATAAGAATGCAAGATCGGGATGCCCTACGGTATCCATCAAGAAAGTTCGATAGGATTACCGCTTTATGTTACTTGGGAAAAACAAATCTCGTAAAAGAAACTAATTGTCTATGTTGTGCCAAAGTTCCTGCAACGCTTTAACTGTACTAGTTGTGATCAGGAAAGACTAGGTAAAATAATACTGACAAAGTTCCTAAAACCAATTCTGGACAATCAGGCGAAGGAAATTTCCGATCAAGATGATGCGTTCAAGAATTTCAGTAGGAAACCCCTGAACCGCAAAGTGCTGAAATTGTGATAACTTCCTGCATCTCAGGTAAGAATCTTATGTATCGGTACGTCATACATTATAGATAATATTCTATGAGATTAAATGAATCGTTCCTTGTGATCATTTGAACATTAATGCTGCTGATATGTATTTGTCTTAATTGATCACGAAGTTTTCGTGAATTACTTATTTCGTCTTAACATAGTGTGAGACAAAGGCCTACGTTCTAGAAAATAAGTCATACAATTGCTCTTAGTCTATTTTTTATCTTATATCTGTTTGGTGTCCTCTGAAATTACTAGTTTTAATTAAATGCTATAGTTTTTCACAAACCAACGTGTTGCAATGAGCGGGCGAGACCAAGGTCTGTCTAGGGAGGTCAAGTCACGAATGCTATTTATGGAGCCGCCATATTGGGTCTGGGTAAGTGAACGTAACCAAAGGCAAGTGTATTCGAATTTAGAGGATTTAGGCACCAAATATTGAACAAAAAAGAAATGAAAACTATTTATCATGCAGAATTTAACTGGACATCTATTGCTCATGTATATATAACTGTACAACTTGTAAACGACATGAATGCATTCACAGCTATTTGAATAGGAAGATAATTAATAGAACCTAAATTACATTTTTTTGAGAAACAAGAATCGGGAGAAGTGCTCATGTATAGGCCTACTCTTTCACTTCTATATTACTTGATCTTAGTGTGTTTCTAATCAATATCGTCTGTCAAAATACGAAATACCGGGTAATTTGGCCATGCGGTTAGGGTCGCGCAGCTGTGAGCTCGCAGATAGTGGGTTCGAACCCCACTGTCGGCAATCCTGAAGATCGTTTTCCGTCGTTTCCCATTTTCACACCAGGCAAATGCTGGGGCTGTACCTTAATTAAGGCCACGGTCGCTTCCTTCCAACTCCTAGGCCTTTCCTATCCCATCGCCATAAGATAATCTGTGTCGGTGCGACGTATTGCCACTAGCAAAAAAATACGTAATCTCATTGACAGAAACGTAGAAATCTGTACAGTACCTCTATTATATCATGAATAGATGAAATATTGAACTTAAAAGCATTTAAAGACAGTTGTAGTAAATTTCCTTGAGCATTTCCTTTATTAAGAAAGTAGTAACGGTTACTGCGTTTCTAAAATGTTACTTCAGCATGTTGACAAAGACTGAATGCCTCTTGACTTGAGTGCATTAAATTATTTTCGCTGTTACCTTTTTTTGCCAGTTGCTTTACGTCGCATCGGCACAGGTAGGTCTTATGGCAACGATGGGACAGGAAAGGGCTAGGAGTGGGAAGGAAGCGGCGGTGGCCTTAATTAAGGTACAGACCCAGCATTTGCCTGGTATGAAAATGGAAAACCACAGAAAACCATTTTCAGCGTTGCCGGCAGTGAGGTTCGAATAAATTATCTCCCGAATACCGACCGCACGCTGTTGTTATCCACTGATGTGGTAAATTCTTTGGGTTCTGAGGCAAAAATACTCTTCTCATATATAACAAGAGTGATGTTCCTAGCTACTCTAACTAGTTTACGGATAACCCATGCAGCTGAGTAGTACTAAGTGGTGGTGGTGATTATTGTTTTAAGAGAAAGTACTATTGGGGAACCATCCACTTTTAACACTAATCAGAGGGGAATTTTTGAAACGACCCGACACTTCAAAAAATTGTGTTACTGGCTGAAGAAAGACAAAGGCCAGGAAGTTTGTGAAAATGGAAGACTCCCAAAACTTCGACTGTTCTAAAACCATCGGGGTCGGAAAAGAAAAAGAGTTGACCAAGGGAGGTCGGATACTATAGAAAAAGTGAGGAGCCTGGCACAAATAACTGGAAAGAATGCCAAGACTCAGCTTAGGGCCCCGTCGTCGCTAAAGCACGCTTTCAATTTAAGAGTCTCTGGGGCCCCCTATCGTCGCCTCTTGCGACAGGAAGGGGTTACCCTGGATGTATTCTACTGTCCCCAAAAAATGGTTCAAACCCGACATCTGTATTATGTTTATGTCAAAATCATTTGAAAACTGGCGATAATAATTTGTAGGGCTACAGTCTTCATTTGGCTTTTGGCAAAAAAATTAAGGTAATATCATCATCATCATAAGAAGAAGAAGACCGAGCAAGTGGCTGTGCTGTTTCGGTCACGTAGTTATCAACTTGCATTCGAGAGATAGTGGGTTCGAACTCCACTGTTGGCAACCCTGAAAATATAACACTCAATCGATAGACCTCGAATTTAACTGTACCAGACACTAACAGAAAGAGGAAATACATGAAGTGTGTCCTGTCTCTCACACCACACTATCATTTGTCTTGTCTTGTCTTGACCGTTGCCTACGAGATACACAAGGCCTGGAAATACAGCACTCTAAACTTGTCCTCGAGATACTTCCGACAAGCGCCGCTAGAGTTCTCTTTACTATTCTGTCTCGCCCAAGGTCAGTATAGGAAGGTCTGGTCACGTTACCACAACCCTTTGCGGTGACGGCCATATTGGGTCTCAAGCGTCGTTATGATGCGGACGGGCCCGATGTGATTATATGAAATATATTTACATTTTTAAAGGAAATGGAATACTGCGCTACACCAGATTGTCAGATTTAGTCACTGGCGGGATCATAGTGTTTGCTTTCCAGTGATAAGCAATGGTGAGCTCAGTGGATACGGTAAAAAGTTACAGGCGTGATAAATGGCAAACCACTTATAATTTCGTCTTGTTCGAGGTTATTACAATGGAATTATTCCTGAAGAATCACATGTTTATATAACAAGTTTTGTTTTTTGTAGGTTCCATTATGCATTTTCTTCTGAAATAATTTTGATAAATCGCAATTTGAACAGAAGTGTGTAGATGGACGGTAACACTCAACTGGAATTCGATCCCAAAAATGTTTCTAATCCACCCAAGTCTTTAAAATGTTATAGGAAAGTTTCCAAACATTGCCTGGTGTGAACAATAATTTTCAGGGTTGCCAACAGTGGAGTTCGAACCCACTATCTCTCGAATGCAAGTTGATAACTACGTGACCGAAACAGCACAGCCACTTGCTCGGTCTTCTTCTTATGATGATGATGATGATATTACCTTAATTTTTTGCCAAAAGCCAAATGAAGACTGTAGCCCTACAAATTATTATCGCCAGTTTTCAAATGATTTTGACATAAACATAATACAGATGTCGGGTTTGAACCATTTTTTGGGGACAGTAGAATACATCCAGGGTAACCCCTTCCTGTCGCAAGAGGCGACGATAGGGGGCCCCAGAGACTCTTAAATTGAAAGCGTGCTTTAGCGACGACGGGGCCCTAAGCTGAGTCTTGGCATTCTTTCCAGTTATTTGTGCCAGGCTCCTCACTTTTTCTATAGTATCCGACCTCCCTTGGTCAACTCTTTTTCTTTTCCGACCCCGATGGTTTTAGAACAGTCGAAGTTTTGGGAGTCTTCCATTTTCACAAACTTCCTGGCCTTTGTCTTTCTTCAGCCAGTAACACAATTTTTTGAAGTGTCGGGTCGTTTCAAAAATTCCCCTCTGATTAGTGTTAAAAGTGGATGGTTCCCCAATAGTACTTTCTCTTAAAACAATAATCACCACCACCACTTAGTACTACTCAGCTGCATGGGTTATCCGTAAACTAGTTAGAGTAGCTAGGAACATCACTCTTGTTATATATGAGAAGAGTATTTTTGCCTCAGAACCCAAAGAATTTACCACATCAGTGGATAACAACAGCGTGCGGTCGGTATTCGGGAGATAATTTATTCGAACCTCACTGCCGGCAACGCTGAAAATGGTTTTCTGTGGTTTTCCATTTTCATACCAGGCAAATGCTGGGTCTGTACCTTAATTAAGGCCACCGCCGCTTCCTTCCCACTCCTAGCCCTTTCCTGTCCCATCGTTGCCATAAGACCTACCTGTGCCGATGCGACGTAAAGCAACTGGCAAAAAAAGGTAACAGCGAAACCGGTCTTCTTATAATTGAATGCATTTTACAATGTGTTGAATGGTGGGACATCCCTCAAACTCTATCTTATTAGTTAAACGTCAACACGGAAATGAAGATCATAACCTACGATAGGCCTATATATGTCGGTGGGACATAAATCAACTTCTACGGTTTTTGGAGACGCCGAGGTGCAGAAATTTAGTCCAGCGGGAGTTCTTTTACGTGCCAGTAAATCTATTGACACGAGGTTGACGTATTTGAACACCTTCAAATACCACCGGACTGAGCCAGGATCAAACCTGCCAAGTTGGGGTCAGAAGGCCAGCGCCTCAACCATCTAAGCCACTCAGCTCGACTTGTGAAAACTAGATGAAGTTATATTTATCTTTATCATGTTTAACTTTTTTCCTCCACCAAGATATTTAATGTTTCTCTGTCATGGGCCTCGGAAGTGGAAGGCCTCAGTTGCCTCAACCATAAATCTATATTTTTTCAGGAATGATAGATTATAGAAATATAGTACTATAATCTTTCTTTCTTTCTTAGTCAGTTTAACCTCCAGGGTTGGTTTTTCCCTTGGACTCAGCGAGGGATTCCACCTCTACCACTCCAAGAGCAGTGTCCTGGAGCGTGAGACTTTGGGTTGGGAATACAACTGGGAAGGAGGGCCAGTACCTCGCCCAGGCAGCCTCACCTGCTATGCTAAACAGGGTCCTTGTGGGAGGATGGGAAGATCGGAAGGGATAGACAAGAAAGAGGGAAGGAAATGACCGTGGCCTTAAGTCAGGTGCCTCGAGGAGAAGTGGGAAACTATGTAAAACCACTTCGAGGATGGCTGAGGTGGGAATCAAACACCCTTTACTCAGTTGATCACCCGAGGCAGAGTGGACCATGTTCCACCCCTCGTACCATTTGTTTCCAACTTTAATGGCAGAGCTGGGAATTGGAACTGGGCCTCCGGGAGTGGCGTCTAATCACATTAACCACTACACCACAGAGGCGGACTAGTACTATATGTTTATGTTAGTGCTGAAATCCGATTTGTTACTTCAGTAATGGTGAAAGCCCGAAAATGTAATGTTATTCTCCAATAGGCTATGGGAATCAATCTAGAAGTAAATGTTAAAGGTGATTTAAGTGATATCTCTCCAGGTTCATTGTTATCCTAATACTGTGAGTTACAGTACATTGCACGTATACAAATATAAATGCCACTTACCAATTTGCTTTTGATCTGCGAATTTATGCAGCCCTAAAACAGTCACTACTTTTCAACAATGATGCCGCGTTGATGGCATCCGCACATGGAAGATTGTCTGTCTGTGCTTTTTTGAACCCTTCTTCTGTCATTTTGAATTTCTTCGCGATCATGAATAATAAACAACAGACGTAGTAACAGCTGATGCATAATGGCTGGTAGAGCTGCATGAGGTACTCGATTGTGACGTTACAGCCCGCGGCTTACGTCAGAGGACGTTTCACTCGTCTTGCGGAACGGGGCTTTTAAATATTTTTTTAATGGTGGAAAACAAGGCAACTTACCACAATGTTATATGTTTACGTACTATTTCATTGGTGTAAAATGCACCGCTGCACTGCGAATGGTGAACTTTGTAAGTTAATGCATTTCACCGCGCACATATCCGCTGTCGTCTCACCGCGTGCTGCCATGGCCGGCTTCTAACTGTCCAGACCAATGGTCTGCACGGCAAGAATCTTGTCCAGATCCTATCCTAACCATCCACTCGGCAAGAATATTGTCCAGCTCCTATCCTAACTGTGTGTAACATTAATCACCATCACCAGGTATCGAAGCATGAAACTATAGGCTTAGGGCCACTTCGCGGCTTCTAACTGTCCAGACCAATGGTCCAGATCCTATCCTAACCATCCACACGGCAAGAATCTTGTCCAGATCCTATCCTAACCGTGTGAAACATTAATCACCATCACCAGGTACTAAAGTGTAGTTCCTAAGTACATAGGTTGGGAGAACGGAGAACTGGTGGAGAACATCCTTTCCGAGAAGGCCGCGAGCAAGTAACGACAGTCGTTACGCGTGTGTGAAAGTCTTGGCCCACGGGGTACAGTAAGGATGAACTATAGTATCAAACTTCCCATTCAAATAAATTATTTGAAAAAATAAAATAAAATTCAAACTGTCCGAGAATTGGGGCCGTGGGCATATATGGCTTAAATAAATTTAAAATTTTGGTGTCGGACGTAAACAAAAACCATTGCCTTAAATGAAATAATCTGTACATATTTTTATTTTTCTAATTGTTTAACACTTCAAAAAAAATACCTTGTACTTTACAGAATTGACCCTTATTCATAAATGTAGTTGTGAGGCTCAACTAAAACATTTTATGTATTAAAATATGAATGATTGTAGTACATTCTCCAAAGCTAAAAAGAAAATCTCCCATTTAATAGTGCCATTAAAAATGTAATTTCTTTTTATAAATATTGATGAGACATATTTTCAAATAGAGGAGTTTAATAGCTTAAATATATATATGTATAATATGTTCATGTATAATTAAGACCAGTTTTTGAAGTGGTGGTTTACATTTCTGTGGAAATGCCATGTACTCCCCTCTGTGGGTGGGGGCTGTTGAATACATCCACAGCATCTCCTGCCTGTTGTAACAGGTGACTAAGATGGGTTAACGGCAGGGTATGTTGAGAGTATGGGTCGGCAACCAGGGGCTCCCTAGCTGAACCTGACAATGCTTCCAGTTTATTTCTGCCAGGTTTCTTGCTTTGATCTTCCCTATGTGACCTCGTGTGGTCAAATTTTGTTCTCTTCAGACCCCGACAATATTGTTTTCGAGGCCTAGGGGTTCTTCATTTTCATATCCTTTGTAGACCTTCCCTTTCTTTTAATGATAACTTAAATCTTTTAAGGGTCAGATGTCCCCCATTTTCTTTCAGGCAGAATTCAAAATACAGTTTCTTAGTTTAGGTGTCTGAATGTAGCATTCACACTACTTTATGTTATACTTCATTAATTCTTAGGGAATGTATGAGGATTATCTAAAGATCCAAAACAACTCTTAGGCATAATGTTTCTAGGAAGTGACTTTGTTTTCTTGTGGTTGACCATCATCAGTTCCTTCTGCTGGTTAACATTGTCACTTTTATACACCTTTTATCTCTCTGTGCTAATGTTACAATTTGAACTGTAATACTCGCATTACTATATTTTTTATAAAATATGTCTATGCTGTGGTTTATATTACACAAGTGATCCTTGTTTGTTTCAGGAGGAACCATATGCCGTAATCTGGAAGAAGAGGGAGGCTGCATTTAACTTCACATTGGAATACTCAAAGAAATACAGAAAATACTTACCCCTGTGGGTGGGTGGGGTTGGTAGAATACTTCTACAGTATCCCCTGCCTTTTTATAAAAAGTCATCTGGGGGCTTTCTTCTAGGGAGCGTGGATTGGCAACCACTGGTTCCTAGCTGAGTGTCATTGCTTCCACATTCTTGCATCCGGTTTTCATGTTCGCTATCTGACCTCCCTTGGTCAACTCTTGTTCACTTTTGACCCTGATGATGGTAGGTTGCCATTCCCTTTCATTTGCCAATTTTCCAAAGAGTTGGATCTCTTCGTCTTTCCCTCTGATTAGTATTAAGATTAGTATTAGTATTAAGAGATGGTGGTTGCTTTGTTTTACTTCCTCTTAAAACAATAATCAGTACCACCACAACTCCCGTGGTCAACTCTTCCACTTTTCCAACCCCGATGACGGTATTGTGTTTGCAAGGTATACGGTGTATTTCAGTTTTATCCCCGTGGGGGTGGCAGAATACATCCGCAGTACCCCCCTGCCTATCATAAAAGGTGACTAAAAGGGGTCCCAGGGGCTCAACTTGGGAATGTGGGCTGGTGACCACAGGGCCCTCGGCTGAGTCCTGACATTGCTTCCACTTACTTGTGCCAAGCCCCTCACTTTCATCTATCCTATCCGACTGCGCTTGGTCTATTCTTTTTCCTTTCTGACCATGATGCTATTAGGTCGCATGGCCCTCGTTTTTCTTTGGCTGACACCTTACATTCTTTCCCTCTGATTAGTGTTAATAAAGCTTGGTTGCCTAGTTGTACTTCCTCTTACAACATCACCATCACTCTCCCCACTGGTAGGGGTGGTAGAATACATTCATGGCATCTTTGTAAAAGGGGTTTTTATCCGGGCAGCCCGGGTTGGTGACCACGGGTCTTGTAGCATTGCTTCTACATACATGTCAGGCTCCTTGCCTTTATCTTACCTACCTGACCTCAATTTTTCAAGTTTATTCTTTTCCGAAAACAACAGTATTAGTTTGTGGAGACTTTGGGAGTCTTCATCTTCATGTCTCTTGAGGCCCTTTCCTTTATTTTCCTGATAGCTTTACTCTTCGAAGTCTTGGAGCTCATCCAATTTTCCTCTGCATACTGTTAGTAGAGGACGGTTGACCAGGTATACTTCCTTTTAAAACTAATCACCACTGTACTGTTGCCATTTGATGTGTTGATAGCAGTCTGGATATGGCCTGGTTGGAATAAAAACTTCCTTTTCTGGCCCTTGACAAATCTTTAGTATTTATCTTCTAACTGAAAGGCGATATATCGCTCGTGGGCTGCAGTAGTGGCACAGTTTGAAAGTTCGTGGCTTAAAATAATGAGAGAAATGCACAAGTTACAGGAATGGTTTATTGATGATGTAAACAATTGTTAATACAATATTCTTAATGTTTCAATTATAATCATACATACATAATCATTATAAACCGTTGTGCTTTTCAGCATTCAGTCTGCAAGCCTCTGTGAATTTACTAAACGTCGCCACAATCGTCGATTTGCAACTAGTGTTGTGGCCTGATTTAGTTCTATGCCTCTTATCTTTAAATCGTTAGAAACTGAGTCTAACCATCGTCGCCTTGGTCTACCTCTACTTCTCTTACCCTGCATAGCAGAGTCTATTGTTCTCCTAGGTAACCTATCCTCCTTCATTCACCTCACATGACCCCACCACCAAAGCCGGTTCATGCGTACAGCTTCATCCATTGAGTTCATTCCAAAATTAGCCTTTATCTTTTCATTCCGAGTACCCTCCTGCCATGGTTCCCACCTGTTTGTACCAGCAATCATTCTTGCTACTTTCATGTCTGTTACTTCTAATTTATGAATAAGATATCCTGAGTCCACCCAGTTTTCGCTCCAGTAAAGCAGAGTTGGTCTGAAAACAGACCGATGTAAAGACAGTTTCGTCTAGGAGCCGACTTCCTTCTTACAGAATACTGTTGATCGCAACTTGACACCTTGATTCAATCTCACTTACTACATTACCATCCTGGGAGAACACAACAACCTAAATACTTGAAATTATTGACCTGTTCTAGCTTTGTATCTCCAATCTGACATTCAGTTCTGTTTAATTTCTTACTTGCTGACATCAATTTAGTCTTCGAGAAGCTAATTTTCATACCATACCATTGCTCCTATTTTCAAGTTCCAATATATTAGACTGCAGGCTTTCGGCACAATCTGCCATTAAGACCAAGTCTTCAGCATAGGCCAGACTGCTTACTACATATCCACCTAACTGAATACCTCCCTGCCATTTTATACCTTTCAGCATATGATCCATGTAAACTACGAACAGCAAAGGTGAATGATTACAGCCTTGTCTAACCCCTGTAAGTACCCTGAACCAAGAACTCATTCTACCATCAATTCTCACTGAAGCCCAATTGTCAACATAAATGCCTTTGATTGATTTTAATAATCTACCTTCAATTCCATAGTCCCCCAGTATAGCGAACATCTTTTCCCTCGGTACCCTGTCATATGCTTTCTCTAGATCTACGAAACATAAACACAACTGCCTATTCCTCTCGTAGCTATTTTCAGTTATCTGGCGCATACTGAAAATCTGATCCTGACAGCCTCTCTGTGGTCTGAAACCACACTGGTTTTCATCCAACTTCCTCTCAACGACTGATCGCACCCTCCCTTCCAAGATGCCAGTGAATACTTTGCCTGGTATACTAATCAATGAAATACCTCGATAGTTGTTGCAATCCTTCCTGTTCCCTTGCTTATAGATAGGTGCAATTACTGCTTTTGTCCAATCTGAAGGTACCTTACCAACACTCCATGCTAATCTTACTATTCTGTGAAGCCATTTCATCCCTGCCTTCCCACTATACTTCACCATTTCAGGTCTAATTTAATCTATTCCTGCTGCTTTATGACAATGGAGTTTATTTACCATCCTTTCCACTTCCTCAAGCGTAATTTCACCAACATCATTTTCCTCCTCCTCATGAGCTTGGCTGTTCGCAACACCTTCAGGATGATTTCCTTTTACATTTAGAAGATGTTCAAAATATTCCCTCCACATCTCCAGTGATTCCCTGGGATCTATTATGAGTTCACTTGAATTACTCAAAACACTGTTCATTTCCTTTTTCCCTCCCTTCCTAAGATTCTTCATTACTGTCCGGAAAGGTTTCCCTGCTGCTTGACCTAGCCTTTCCAGGTTATTACCAAAATCTTCCCATGACTTCTTTTTGGATTCAACAACTATTTGTTTCGCTCTGTTTCTTTCATTTACGTACAAATCCCTGTCTGCCTCGGCCCTTGTTTGGAGCCATTTCTGATAGGCCTTCTTTTTACGTTTACAAGCTGCTCTCACTTCATCATTCCACCAAGACGTTCCCCTTTTCCCATCTTTACACACAATTGTTCCTAGGCATTCCCTTGCTGCTTCTACTACAGCATCCCTGTATGCCACCCATTCACCTTCTATATCCTGAACCTGCTTACTGTCTACTGTTCGAAACTTCTCACTAATCATATCCATGTACTTCTGTCTAATTTCCTTGTCCTGGAGATTTTTTACCCTTATTCGTTTGCAGACAGATTTTACTTTCTCTGCCCTAGGCCTAGATATACTTAGTTCGTTCACTACAGAGCAGATAGTGGTCTGTATCATCGAAAAATCCCCGGAAAACTCGTACATTCCTGACAGATTTCCTGAATTCGAAGTCGGTTAAGATATAGTCTATTATGGATCCGGTACCCCTAGCCTCCCATGTGTAGCGATGAATAGCCTTATGCTTGAAGAATGTATTCGTAACTACTAAACCCATACTAGCACAGAAGTCCAGCAAACGCTTTCCATTCCCATTAGCTTCCATATCTTCCCCACATTTACTAATCACCCTTTCATATCCTTCAGTTCTATTCCCAACTTGTCAACTTCATCCTCATCCCTCACATGGTGAATACACGGAGACAATTCTAGTCCTAATTCCTCCAACTGACAAATCTACCCACATCATTCGCTCATTTACGTGCCTAACAGAAACTATGTTGCGTGCGATGGTATTCCTGATAAATAGCCCTAACCCAGATTCTGATGATGATGATGCTTGTTGTTTAGAGGGGCCTAACATCGAGGTCATCGGCCCCTAATGGTACGAAATGAAACGACAAAGTAAAAGTTCAAAATCATCCACTGACCAAAATAAAAAATGCCATGAAGAATGAATGAACGAATGAAAGAATGAATGAATGAACATGAATTTAAAACAATCAGTGGATCCGACTCAAAAAACTATCATAGTTAATAGTATTACTGACCAAGGGAACACTTCCAAAGCAAATCGAGGATGCTTGGTGTCTAAACAGGTCCAAAATACAAGTCAAAGGCCGCTCAGAATGATACTTAACGCTAGTAATGTAGAACCATGGTATCTGTCCTGTTGCGGTACTAATCAATGGTAGCAGAGACTTGCGGTATTCCACACATTATTGTACTACTCAAAGCTTATGAAATTCGACATTAATACAGACCTATGTTTTTCTCACTCTGCGGCGCCATTCACAGGCAACGCAAACCTATGATGTTCATCACATAAGAGTACTAACCACAGGGACCTCTCCCTATCCCGTGGTGTTCCTCATATAGTGGGTACTAATCACAGGTAAGGCAGGTCCATGGTAGCTATCATCCCATGGTCCCGCTCATATGGTGGTACTAATCACAGGTACTGCAAAAGCCGACCGCGCGGTGCTCCTGTGTGCTACTAATCATAAACCTATTTCGTACCTAATATAGTGGTACTACGCACAAGTAAAAGCGACCCTTGGTGTTCTCCGCGTGGTGGTACTAATCACATGTAGTTGCATGGTTCGAATACAACCATCCCTTGGTCGCCCCTTTTAGTCGGCTCTCACGACAGGCAGGGGATACCGTGGGTGTATTATTCGTCTGCCTCCCCCACCCACAGGGGGTGTGTGTTTGGTCCGCGAGAGGTATTTTATTTCCCTCAAGTCCGCCGGCAAGCCGGTTAGGACCCCCCTATCCGCCACCTGGGACGCGCCACGTGGGAGTATCACCTCTCCCCCTGCTACGCAGGCGTAGCAGGTTCGTGGTAACCCAGATTCTGCCCTTCCCTTTCTAACACCCGTCAAGTACACTTTATAATCTCCTATCTCTTCCTCGTTATCTCCCCTTACCCGAATATCACTTACTCCTATAATCAGTAACCAAAAATATCAAGGAATTGTCCATATCCCCGAAATATTAGGGTGAGAAAGCTTGAACAACAATTTAGCGCAGTTTGTGTGATTAAACTATGTATAATCGTCTAAAATGTTCATAGATTTTGGCAGAGTTTTGGTCATTTTCTTCACTGTATTATTTTTCCACTACTAGATTTAAGCAGCACAACATAAAGAGAAAACAGTACGAATGAAATTTACAATGTATATATAAGTTTCAGAGTGAAACCAATTATTACATTTCAAATGTCATATTGTTGTAAAATGTTTAATAACATCTTGGTACAGCATTGCTGTTGATCAAACTTTGTAGATCGTTGAAACTTCTTCTTAGATATTGGAAGAGGGTGGCTGTAAACCTTCTTCATTGTAGCTTTCTCAGACGACTCCAAACTGTTTCTCAATTTTGAGGCTTTGATATTCACAGTTTTAAAATCTGTTTCAGTGAAAGAAGTTTTGTAAAAAAACCAATCCAACTATACTTCTTCTACCTTCACTGCAGAAATTTTGCTGAAGAGAACCTTTTCATTGTTAGTGTTTACAACAAATTTATGACATGTCTTATCGGTAAGGTTCTTAACATCGACAAAGTCATCATGTCCCATTTCGTACAGTGTGAAAGGTTTGCCTTTTTTTCCTTGCCATCCTAATTAATGTGGCATATTGCGATGGAACGTAGATTGGGCCTGATTGTAGTGCACGTTGAATACTTTTTTCTATTAGAGAGTGAACACAATCACCTTCATTTTGTTTGTGTCCAACAACCAAAAATTTGTGTGTTATCCTTTAAATCTGAAATTTTGCCACCGCATACAAGTAACAGGCAACAATATATTTATGCTTTTGCCGTCTGCAGCAATTGTCTGAATACAGTGTTATTTCTGATTCATCTGTTTTGCATGCTGCTCCTTTTCCTTCTAAATATTTTAATAGGCATGTTCCTATTTCAATAGCACCTTTATGTCCATCACCTTCATGCCACAGGTAGCAGGAGACATCATCCAGCCCATTATTTTTCAAGTCACAGATTGTGAAGTTGTACGTGGACAATTTTGACTTACAGTAAAATGATGAAATGTCTTCACGTGGAGTGGGCAGAGCAGTTTGTAAATCAAAACATGATACATGGAATGAAGTACTGATGCAGTTCTTATAAGTTTCCTTTTTTTTTCTTAAATTAATTCCTTTTCTTGGATGTGGTGATCAAACTCAGTTTTGGCTTTGTTTTTTATCATCTTCATTTGGTGTCCTGGAGCATGAGACATTGAGTCTGGGGATACAACTGGGGAGGATGACCAGTACCTCACCCAGGCGGCCTCGCCTGCTATGCTGAACAGGGGCCTTGCATAGGAAGGGATAGACAAGGAAGTGGGAAGGAAGCGGCCGTGGCATTTGCCTGGAGGAGAAGTGGGAAACCACGGAAAGCCACTTCCAGGATGGGTGAGGTGGGAATCGAACCCACCTCTACTCAGTTGACGTCCCGAGGCTGAGTGGACCACGTTACAGCCTTCATACCACTTTTCAAATTTAGTGGCAGAGCCGGGAATCGAACCCACTCGCACTCACCAATTCACCACAGAGGCGGACATAGACGAAATATGAGCTCGAATGCCTTGCTTTATTGTTCTGGAACTTTTACGTGGTTTTCATGCTTTTCTCTTAAGTCATTGACTAAGAAACCATCTGCACTCTTGGACATTACTGTACTAATACACCTGTTGGAAATATCGAGAGTTGCAGTAAGGAATGTTTTGCATACTCTTAGTCTTTCTCCATTCTTTACAAAATAAAAGGCATTATTGAAATTTCTATTTGGTTGTCCTGTGTTTGACAAAGTATGTCTATACCGGGGACAATTTTGTTGTATGGACTGACGAATAAAACCTCTTTGATTATTTACATCTCCTAAGGCCCAGTACTTATCAGAAATATTCATTCGTTCCTCTTCAGTAAATTTATTAAAACACGCAATCGACATTTCACATCACATGGAGGGCGTAACTTTCTCGTGCTAACCTCCTTGTTCATATATAGAGGTGTATAAAACTTATCGGCAATCCTCAAGAATATTGACTGATTTCTCTTCCATGGCTCGGGGGCTGCTTTTCGTTTACGAGATTTTGGCTTTTGGTTATCTTCTTCATTTCTACCCTCGTCAGTAGAAAGGATGTCTATTGATGACTACTGAGAACAAGAATAATCCGGATCTGCATCAGAATCATCCATGTTTTCGGGAGTCGACTTGTATCAGGTTGACACCAATGTGGCAGTTTCATTCTGACACTCTTCTCCTTCGCTAGTTTCTGTGGTCTCTGAAATTAGTACGATTGTAATTATAAAAAGGAATCAGTTTTTCAAAATTAAAGATAAAATAGTGTGATGATAACCGTCTCAGCTTTTAATTCTCACCCATTTCTACAGTTGTCGCTACTGGTATTGTCAGATCATGGTAATCTGGAGAATTTCGACTTGTTGTGGCACAGGAAGTTATACGGCAACTGTCTCCAATCTTATCCTTCTGCATGCTGAAGACGAAAGAAATTGCCAAGTTGCAATGCTTTTTTTTTTTGCTTGTTGTTTTAACAGCGAAGGTCATCGGCCCCTAATGGTACGAAATGAAAGAACAAAAATTACAAAGGCATCCACTGACCAAAATAAAAATAAAAAATGTCATGAAGAATGAATGGATGGACAGGAACCCAACAAAACACAAAACAAACAAAAACAAAAACCAGTGGATCGGATTCAATAGAGAACGAAAATAACAGTATTACCGACCAAGGTACCACTTATAAAGCACAATGATGCTCGGTGTCTAAAGGGGGCGCAAAATCCACGTCGAAGGCCCCACAGAATGGTACATGTCGCGAGTAAAATAGAACCATGGTATGTGTCATGTTGGGGTATTAATCAGAAGTAGCGAAGACTCACGGTGTTCCACAAAAGATGGTACTACTCACAAGTATTGTACTTCGTACAGGTAACGCAGACCTATGGTGTTTCGCACACAATGGCGTCACTTACAGCCAACGCAAACCGATGAGTTTCCGCACCTAGGGTACTAGTCACGGGTGCCGGTCCCAAGGGCCCCGTGGTGTTCCGCACATAGTGAGTACTAATCACAGGCAACGCAGACCCACGGTGTCGCTCATATAGTGGTACAACTCACAGGCTACGCCCAGACCCGCGGTGTTGCCCACATGGGTACAACGCACGGGTACTGGAATCCACCAGGCCAGGCTTTTTACTGCAACGAATCACAAACATATTTCGTACCATATTAGTGATACTACTCGCAAGTACATGCAACCCATGGTGTTCCCCGCATGATGGTACGAATCAAAAGTAGTTGCATGGTTCTAATTCATTCATCCCTTGGTCGCCCCTTTTAGTCGCCTCGCACGACAGGCAGGGGATACCGTGGGTGTATTATTCGTCTGCCTCCCCCACCCACAGGGGGTGTGTGTTTGGTCCGCGAGAGGTATTTTATTTCCCTCAAGTCCGCCGGCAAGCCGGTGAGGACCCCCCTATCCGCCACCTGGGACGCGCCACGTGGGAGTATCACCTCTCCCCCTGCTACGCCTGCGTAGCAGGTTCGTGGCAAGTTGCAATGGAAACGTACTCAAAATTAAGGAAGAAACGATTAATACCACATGAAACTGATACTTACTGCATGTCAAGCTTGGCGAGTATCCGTTCTCCTTGGCTGTTCATGTCAATTATACCTATCAGCAAATACAACACACAGAAATTGGGATCATTTTATTGCTGTAATAACGGTACAATTACAGACTTATTACAGAAAAGAATGAAATGGGTCCACAACACTGGCTCAACGTACAAAGCTATTGAACAAAATGTTCTCCGTCATGGCACAGCTCCAGATGCTAACCGAGAAGGGTCAGTATTGCAGCCAGTTTAAAGAACAAAGCAGAGCATGCAACAGAGACACTTCTGCCATCTCTTGGTCCAATATTGTACTATAACATATGCCGCTGTTGCTGCTGGAAGGAAGATCAGCCTGCAATGCTTTTGCAGCCCACGAGCGATATATGCCTGGTGTACACTTCTTTCACTATGTTCTCCTGCTCCTTAATGTCATCAGAAGGTATTCTGTTGGAATCCAGGCACACCCTGTCCATTTGATCGCTCGTGGGGAAGCGGATGCCTTCTCCACATCGATGAAGATGCTGCATCAATATTCCAACTGCCGTGTGTAATTTGGCTGGCTCTTCCATTCTCACAAGTTGGTAGGTTTTGGCATTGTCTGCTTCTGTGATGGGTGCGGTAGAATAACATCCATGGTATCCCCCGTCTTTCGTAAGAGGCGACTAAAAGATGCCTGAGGGGTCTTAACTTGGGAGTGTGGGATGGCAATGACCACGGCGTGCTTAGCTGAGTCCTGGCATTGCTGCTAATTCGCCTTGCTTCTCACATTCATATATGTTATCCGTACTCCCTTGGTCAACTCTTGTTCTTCTCCGATCCTGATGCCATTAGGTTTGCAAAGCTTAGGGAACCTATCATTTTCACACCGTTCGTCGCCCTTGTCATATTTTGGCCAATATCTTAATCACATATTCAAAGTGTCGGACCCCACCCATTTTGTTATAGAGGATCGTTCCTTGTAAAACAATAATTACTGTCACCACCACCTTTGGAGATGTTAGCCCCAGGGGCTCTGAACTTTGGAGCGTGGGTTGGCGACCACGGGGCCCTCAGCTGAGTCCTGGCATTGCTTCCACTTACTTGTGCCAGGCTCCTCACTTTCATCTGTCCTATCCGACCTCCCTTGGTCAACTCTTGTTCTTTTCCGACCCCGACGCTATTAGGTTTGCGAGGGCTAGGGAGTCTTTCATTTTCACGCCCTTCGTGGCCCTTGCCTTTCTTTGGCCGATACCTTCATTTTTCGAAGTGTTGGGCCCCTTCTATATTTTCCCTCTGATTAGTGTTAAATAGAGGATGGTTGCCTAGTTGTACTTCCTCTTAAAACAATAATCACCACCACCACCATTTGGAGATGTTAGCATAAGAGAACCATTGGGTCAGTGGATGGTACTACATCCAGGCTTCAGATAATTATGCATTTATACCAAAGTATGCCCTAGAAATGTTGAATTATGCATTGAAAAAGCAATAAATCTACATACATACATACATTATCATTATAGACTGTTATGCCTTTCAGCGTTCAGTCTGCAAGCCTCTGTGAATTTACTAAACGTCGCCACAATCGTCGATTTGCAACTAGTGTTGTGGCCTCATTTAGTTCTATACCTCTTATCTTTAAATCGTTAGAAACCGAGTCTAACCATCGTCGTCTTGGTCTACCTCTACTTCTCTTACCCTCCATAGCAGAGTCCATTATTCTCCTAGGTAACCTATCCTCCTCCATTCGCCTCACATGACCCCACCACCGAAGCCGGTTTATGCGTACAGCTTCATCCATCGAGTTCATTCCTAAATTAGCCTTTATCTCCTCATTCCGAGTACCCTCCTGCCATTATTCCCACCTGTTTGTACCAGCAATCATTCTTGCTACTTTCATGTCTGTTACTTCTAACTTATGAATAAGATATCCTGAGTCCACCCAGCTTTCGCTCCTGTAAAGCAAAGTTGGTCTGAAAACAGACCGATGTAAAGATAGTTTCGTCTGGGAGCTGACTTTCTTCTTACAGAATACAGTCGATCGCAGCTGCGAGCTCACTGCATTAGCTTTACGGCACCTTGATTCAATCTCACTTACTATATTACCATCCTGGGAGAACACACAACCTAAATACTTGAAATTATCGACCTGTTCTAGCTTTGTATCACCAATCTGACATTCAATTCTGTTGAATTTCTTACCTACTGACATCAATTTAGTCTTCGAGAGGCTAATTTTCATACCATACTCATTGCACCTATTTTCAAGTTCCACGATATATACCTTTCAGCAGATGATCCATGTAAACTACAAACAGCAAAGGTGAAAGATTACAGCCTTGTCTAACCCCTGTAAGTACCCTGAACCAAGAACTCATTCTGCCATCAATTCTCACTGAAGCCCAATTGTCAACACAAATGCCTTTGATTGCTTTTAATAATCTGCCTTTAATTCCATAGTCCCCCAGTATGGCGAACATCTTTTCCCTCGGAACCCTGTCATATGCTTTCTCTAGATCTACGAAACATAAACACAACTGCCTATTCCTCTCGTAGCATTTTTCAATTACCTGGCGCATACTGAAAATCTGATCCTGACAGCCTCTCTGTGGTCTGAAACCACACTGGTTTTCATCCAACTTCCTTTCAACGACTGGTCGCACCCTCCCTTCCAAGATGCCAGTGAATACTTTGCCTGGTATACTAATCAGTGAGATACCTCGATAGTTGTTGCAATCCTTCCTGTTCCCTTGCTTATAGATAGGTGCAATTACTCCTTTTGCCCAATCTGAAGGTACCTTACCAACACTCCACGCTAATTTTACTACTCTATGAAGCCATTTCATCCCTGCCTTCCCACTATACTTCACCATTTCAGGTCTAATTTCATCTATTCCCGCTGCCTTATGACAATGGAGTTTATTTACCATCCTTTCCACTTCCTCAAGCATAATTTCACCAACATCATTTTCCTCCTCCCCTTGAGCTTCGCTGTTCACAACACTACCAGGATGATTTCCTTTTACATTGAGAAGATGTTCAAAATATTCCCTCCACCTCTCCAGTGATTCCCTGGGATCTATTATGAGTTCACCTGAATTACTCAAAACACTGTTCATTTCCTTTTTCCCTCCCTTCCTAAGATTCTTTATTACTGTCCAGAAAGATTTCCCTGCTGCTTGACCTAGCCTTTCCAGGTTGTTACCAAAATCTTCCTGAACCATGTATTTGATATTCCCTCCCCTCTTATACTATTTATTGTGTCTGTTTTAATGTTTTTCAATTTTTATGCATTATTGTGTTTTTCGCCCGTTGTTGTCCTTTTGGGCAAATAATAATAATAAATTATTCCTAAAAGATGGTCCCAGGGTAAAGGAACCTTTTCCGCCCTGGGAACGGCCCTGCCTGTGCTGCCTCCCCTTTGTTTTCCCTCCCGTACCCCTGCGGATGCGCCGAGCTCTTTCACGTAGCCTGACCGTGTCGCCTTGCGTCACGTGGTCTCGCGTCACGGATACTCTTGGCCAGGCCGTGCGGCCTGGCTGGGAGCAAGTGTCATTCTTGCCTCGCTCTCTGACTTGAGCATCTCACGCACCCGCCTTCGAACCCCGGACCGCTAGGGGTATGGGAGGTAAGCACCTAAAACTTGCTTAACAATTACAGACGATGGGATGACATTATTTGATTGTAAACCACTGAATAGGCGCTGGAGTTGTTTCAAGGTATTATAAAAGCAGAGTTGCTTCCAAATCGTAAAGTATGTGTGAACCCCTTGGGACTGTTTATTGCAGTCTTACTGCAACTTAACTTATTGGGTGTTTGTGCCCTTAGTGGTTGAAAGTATATAGACGTATATGGTACCATGGTATGTCATGTTAAGGGAAATTTGCGCTCCTCCTTGAGCCACCTGAGGTGGCGCCTTATCAATAAGCCTTATCTAGAATTACCTTTTACACTGTTCTTTGGTGATGAACTGTGAACAGGGCTGGATCCCTGTAAATTACAATAGGGCACGTGTCGGAGGAACCTGAGTGATGTTGGTGTTTAAATACTTTAATCCTTTTTTACTTTTCTTGGTGTTTACCTATTTTGTTTAATAAACTTGTTAATCTGATTTCCTCGGGTATCTGTGTTCATGCCCTCTGGGTGGTACTATATCCTCGAAAAGTCCAGATCCTTCCGTAGGTTTTGCCAGTGATAATTCACGGTACACTTCCCATGACTTCTTTTTGGATTCAACAATTATTTGTTTCGCTCTGTTTCCTTCATCTACATACAACTCCCTATCTGCCTCGGCCCTTGTTTGGAGCCATTTCTTATAAGCCTTCTTTTTACGTTTACAAGCTGCTCTCACTTCATCATTCCACCAAGATGTTCGCCTTTTCCCATCTTTACACACAGTTGTTCCAAGGCATTCCCTGGCTGTTTCTACTACAGCATCCCTGTATGCCACCCATTCACTTTCTATATCCTGAACCTGCTTAGTGTCTACTGTTCGAAACTTCTCACTAATCATATCCATGTACTTCCGTCTAATTTCCTCGTCCTGGAGATTTTCTACCCTTATTCATTTGCAGACAGATTTCACTTTCTCTACCTTAGGCCTAGAGATACTTAGTTCACTACAAATCAGATAGTGGTCTGTATCATCGAAAAATCCCCGGAAAACTCGTACATTCCTAACAGATTTCCTGAATTCGAAGTCTGTTAAGATATAGTCTATTATGGATCTGGTACCCCTAGCCTCCCATGTGTAGCGGTGAATAGCCTTATGCTTGAAGAATGTATTCGTAACAGCTAAACCCATACTAGCACAGAAGTCCAGCAAACGCTTCCCATTCCCATTAGCTTCCATATCTTCCCCACATTTACCAATCACCCTTTCGTATCCTTCAGTTCTATTCCCAACTCTCGCATTGAAATCGCCCATTAGCACTATTCTATCCTTGCTGTTTACCCTGACTACGATGTCACTCAATGCTTCATAAAACTTGTCAACTTCATCCTCATCTGCACTCTCACATGGTGAATACACGGACACAATTCTAGTCCTAATTCCTCCAACTGACAAATCTACCCTCATCATTCGCTCATTTATGTGCCTAACGGAAACTATGTTGCGTGCAATGCTATTCCTGATAAAGAGCCCTACCCCAGACTCTGCCCTTCCCTTTCTAACACCCGTCAAGTACACTTTATAATCTCCTATCTCTTCCTCGTTATTTCCCCTTACCCGAATATCACTTACTCCTAGCACATCCAGATGCATCCTCTTTGCTGACTCAGCCAGTTCTACTTTCTTTCTTCCATATGCCCCATTAATATTGATATTATAAAAATATATGTTGCATATTAAACAACAAACTAAAAAGCCTTGCATACTGTACCACAACAAATTGCTCCAGTTTCTCAGTGAAATTCACACTTACTCACAGCATGATGCAACTGATGCTCAGACACAAACCTGTACCTATTTTCACTTTAAATTGTTTTGTACTCAGAAAATACTCTCTCTGCATTACATACAATTGGGCAACTCCAACTCAACGAAATCGGAGACTTCCAGTATCGAGTAACCATCAGTTTTTTTCTTTACCATAATATTATTAACTGTGCCGGGGCTCTAGTATTTTAACCCTTAGCTGACAAATGGTGTCACGTTTCACAAAAAGTAAGTAGTTCCACGGCGCATTCCTTTCAGTTTTCTGTTGCTACACACAGCACAGTCCTTATTATGCTTGTTCTTAGCCCACTGGTCAAGGAAGTGTTGTCTTCCATCCAGTCATTCTGCTTCTTCCTTGTCTATGGCATATGCTGCCGAGTGAGACCTTTTCTTCGGAACACGATGATCACCAATCAGCTGTCTCCGGAATCTGAGATGGTCCATGGGCTTACCTCGAAACTTCTTCATGTTCTGGCACTAAATTATGTATGAATTTACAACGGCTATTTCTAATCCCCAGAAAAACATTTTCTTTCACCATTTTAGAGTTTTTCTTAAGAATGAGTAAGTAGCAGAAAAATGATCCGCCCGGTCGACCCCACCCATTTCCTTTCTGTAATCGCACACAACAATTGGCTTAGGTGTGTCCTTTTGTTGGTCTCCTTTTCTGTATGAGCTCACAATTTGTGTAGCCATGTTATGACAAGTAGACAGCATTGAAACGACACGTTTGTCCTTCCACCCTAAGACCATAACATCTCTTACACGATAAGCCTTCATCTCACCCACTTTCAGTTTCAGACTCTTACTTATATCTGATGAATTTCTTATCATGCCAGGAATAAGTGCACCAATAAGGTGACATTTCCGTTTCAGAAGTTACTCAGCCATGCTGACCCTAGTGTAATATGTCAGTGAAAACCTTGTAACCTTCCACTGATCCCCCTAATGCGATAACCAGTCTGTCTATCAAATTGCAGACACTAATTGTAGTGAACAGTTTTTCATTTCAGTAACTGAAAGGTCAGTCCACTTTAGTGTTATCAGGGATGATTTATATTTGATTGATGATTGATGATTGTTGTTTAAAGGGGCCTAACATCTAGGTCATCGGCCCCTAATGGTACGAAATGAGACGAAATGGAATGACATATTAAAAGTTTAAAATTCTCCACTGACCAGAATTCAAAAATGTGACAACGAAGAATGAATGGATGGACATGAATTTAAAACAATCAGTGGTTGCGACCCGCAATGTCTCATATGCACACAAACAGGCGTGACAATATCGTATTACTGACCAAGGGACTACTGCTATAGCATAACCCTGAATCGATTATGCGTGCAGTCAAAAGGGGGTCCTAAATCGAAGTTATCGGCCCCTCATAACGGTACTGATCGCTATCGAAATAGAACCATGGTAGCTGTCCTGATACGGTACTAATCAAAAGTAGCAGAGACTTGCGGCATTCCACACATTATTGTACTACTCAGAGCTTATGAAATTCGACATTTAATACAGACCTATGTTTTCCCACTTTGCGACGCCATTTACAGGCAACGCAAACCTATGGTGTTCATCACAGAAGAGTACTAACCACAGGGACCTCTCCCTATCCCGTGGTGTTCCTCATATAGTGGGTACTAATCATAGGCAAGGCAGAACCATGGTAGCTATCATCCCATGGTCCTGCTCATATGGTGGTACTATTCAAAGGTACTGCAAAAGCCGACCGCGCGGTGCTCCTGTGTGCTACTAATCACAAACCAATTTCGTACCTAATGTAGTGGTACTACGCACAAGTAAAAGCAACCCTTGGTGTTCCCCGCGTGATGGCACGAATCAAAAGCAGTTTCATGGTTCCAATTTAAACATCCCTTGGTCGCCCCTTTTAGTCGCCTCTCACGACAGGCAGGGGATACCGTGGGTGTATTATTCGTCTGCCTCCCCCACCCACAGGGGGTGTGTGTTTGGTCCGCGAGAGGTATTTTATTTCCCTCAAGTCCGCCGGCAAGCCGGTTAGGACCCCCCTATCCGCCACCTGGGACGCGCCACGTGGGAGTATCACCTCTCCCCCTGCTACGCCTGCGTAGCAGGTTCGTGGTGATTTATATTTATGCACATACTTACTATGATATAGGTTAGATTGCAGATAAGAAAAAAACTTAATTTATCCATCTATCTATTCAGTACTATGTCATTCAATCTCTAAGACTGATACAAGTTACATTAATATTGTAGTCACGTTTCAACCCTCTTGGGCCATCATCAGGACATATATTAAGATATTAAAATAATTAAAAAACTTGACTAAGCTAAAAGTCGCCATTGGAGAATTACCGTGTTGCTGTCCAGTGTCGATATTGACACATTAAGACATTGAATGATTAACATCATCTTGAACCAGTTCTAGTTTCCCTGGTTGTGGTGAATGAGCACTGTCTGTTTACTTATGCAATTTAGAGATCTTCTTCCATACCCTGCTGCAAATCCAGACCTCGTCCATTTAGACAATTTCTAATTTGATCAGTGGCGGTTTCTGGTATAGCGCAATGGAGCAATGAACCTCCAGTTTATACCAAATTTTATTTAACTACTTAATATGCATAACTCCCTTGTCAATCTCGAAGCTCTTGCTTAGCCCATCTATCCGTAATATACTCGTACTGGCTTTCAATTCATGTGAACTGCGCACGTTCCGTGGCTGGATACTTGTCTGAAATGAACCCCCTTGGAAGGCGCTCTCTCCGTCCGTACCTGGGCGAAGGGAGTGGTGAGGTGCGGGGGGACATAGGCCGGCACGTAGACAAGGCCAGGATATCGCAGAAACAGATATCCATGGTTTACGCACGCGCAATATGCCACTCTGTCTAGTCGTGTTGTCGGGGGTGTTGGGGCAAGGTAGACTGACCTTGTGTTGGGGTAAGTATGTGCCTGCCATCTGTTGCCCTTACAGGAATTCAACTACGTAGCAGAAAATAATGCACATAATTAGCGCTAGTGTTGAAGAGCATCATTACTGCCAGCAGTCACATTAAACTGCCAAATTCCAATTTATGTATTTTCCCAAATTTTGCCTTCTTTGGAATAATTACTTTTTGGAGAGAAAATTAACTTAAAAATCACCGAGGCAAAGAGTAGCGGGAATGTAATACCAAAGAAAACGCTAATTGCCTAGCCACAGGAGTTCTTAAAATTAAGTTACCAACATTGCGAACATACATCCCTAAAATTTACTCTGTTTTTCAAGTGCGATGCTAGTGTTTACAACAGTCTGCAATAGTTATCATAATTCGTAATATTAGTGTACGCTGTGCAAGTGTGCGAGTGTTTTTCTGCACTGTTGTGCCGTTCAGAAACTTAATTTTTAGGACATAAAGAAGTTACAATATTTTCTCCGTGTGTGTATTTTTGTGCACTGTAGTTGCGTCCATAATTTTTGTTCCCGGGAAAGGTAAGGAGCTACATAATGAGTTTGAACATATGATACTTAAGAAGACAACCTTTCCTTCTCTCTCTCTCTCTCTCTCTCTCTCTCTCTCTCTCTCTCTCTCTCTTGAGCGTAAACTTAAGATTAAGATTAAGGATGCCGGACACTCAATGCCTGATCTTGATATAACGAGGCATCCTAAAAGTAAAAGTAATGAAATCGTGCGTAAGTTCAGATTGGATTTGTACCGTATAAAAGAATCGAGTGGATCTGTGGGTGCGAAATTACTAACATGTTGATTTGTTTTCCTTTTTTATGATTCATGAGTGATGAAAGCGAAGGGACTTGGACCAAAGTCGGAGTGGTAGATATAGGATATCTGTCCAAAAAATAATAATAAAGAAACACAGAAGTTCTAAATCTCATATGCTTGCCCAGTTACAATTCGATCTCCTGGGAAGACACGACAACCGTCAGTAATTTGACTGTGCTTACAGGCAGTCTGTGGAAAGAGACAACGAACAAGTACGGAAAATTCGTTATGTGCTGTGTAAAGTATGTGGCGCGTTTGAGATGGCACTGCGTGGGCATGACGAAACAAGTGAATCATCGAATCCTGGCATATTTCGAGGCCTCGTCAATTTTAATTCTGAAATTGACGTTGCATTAAGAGACCATCTGTCCAAAGCTACTGTTTTCAAAGGCACCTCGAAAGACATTCAGAATGATTTGCTTTCGTGCATGTATGAAATCTGTCGTGAGAAAAAAAATCACCACAGCGCGCCTCATTTCGGTAATCGCAGATGAGACCACCGATATATCAACAACCTCACAATTTGTTATTATTCTTCCCAACGGTAAGCCAGTTGAAAGATTCTGGGGTTTCCTCTACCCTCTAGTCATGATGCTAAGACAGCAGCAGAGTGTTTAAAATTTTCTTTGAGCGAAGTTGTGGATAATAGAGATAAGAGATTTCACAAGGTTACGATGGAGCAAATGTAATGTTGTCACCATTCAGGGTGCAAGTTCTCATCAGGGAAGATTTTAGGCATGCGCGTTATGTGCACCGTTATGCCCATTCTCTGAACTTAGTCATGGCACAGGTGACAGGGGGGGAGAGGAGATATTGAGGGGGGGATATTTCCTTCTGTTGAACCCCCAGTGACGAAAGTCACGCGCTGCCACTGAATTTGATCGATCCATCTCTTCTTTGGCCGATCACCCCCTGAGGGTGCAGGACGCAGATGAAGAATACACCCACAGCATCCCCTGCCTGTCATAGGAGGCGACTAAAAGAGGCGTCAGGGGCTCTCAACTTAGGGGCGGGCGACCATGGGGCCCTTAACTGAGACCTGGCATTGCGTCCACTTGTGCCAGACTCCTCAAATTCATCTATCCTGTCTGACCTCCCTTGGCCAACTCTTGTTCTTTTCCAACCCCGATGGTATTAGAGCATTCGAGGCCTAAGGAGTCTTTCATTTTCACGCCCTTCGTGGCCCTTGGCTTTCTTTGTCCGTTTCTTCATTTTGCGAAGTGACGGATCCCTTTTTTTCTCTCTCCCTACCCTCTGTGGGTGGGGACGCAGACGAAAAACACACCCATGGTATGCCCTGCCTGTCGTAAGAGGCAACTAAAAGGGGCGACGAAGGGATGATTGTCTTAGAACCATGGAACTACTTTTGATTCGTACCATCACGCAGGGAACACCATGGGTCGCCTTTACTTGTGAGTAGTACCACTACATTAGGTACACAATAAGTTTGTGATTAGTAGCAGCAGTGTGTGTGTGTGTGTGTGTGTGTGGACTGTGGGTTTCCAGTACCGGTGAGTCGTACCCATGTGAGCAACACCACGGGTCTGGGCGTAGCCTGTGAGTTGTACCACTATATGAGTGACACCGTGGGTCTGCGTTGCCTGTGGTGAGTACCCACTATGTGAGGAACACCACGGGAATACCGGTGCCCGTGATTAGTACACCTAGGTGAGGAACCTTATCAGTTTGCGTTGGCTATGAATGGCGCAATTGTGTGAGAAACACCATAGGTCAGCGTTACCTGTACGATGTACAATACTTGTGACTAGTACCATAATGTTAGGAACATCGTGAGTTTACGCTACCTTTGATTAGTACCGAAACTTGAAAAATACCATAGTTCTCCTTTCCTAGCGATAAGTGCCATTATGCGGGATCGTTGACATAGATATTGACCCATTTAGACAAGCATCATCGATTCAAGATTGGGCCTTGGAAGCAGTCTCTTGGTCACTAATATTGATTATGGGCATGTAAGGCATTGTCCGTCTTATCCACGGATTGTTTTAAATTCATGTTTGTTACGGTGTATTGTGGATGTGCAGAGGTGAAAGAAGGTGCTGGGATGAATAGGTCTCAATATGCGAAATTAAAGTTAATTTAAAATTTAACAAGGTTATATTTTCTTTTCAAGATCAAGAAATAACAAATATAACAGGTACTCAGTAGCCTAGCAACAAATCAAGAATGTACAATTACAGTTGTTACAGGATTTGGGCTCCGAGACCCAGACACACAATTCTTGAGCAATTTTTATTGGATATTCAAATAGGTAGAAGATGAAAATTATTGGTGGAAAAATACACATACAAAATTTCCTATTGGTCCGTTTTGAAGTTGGCGGAAAGAGATCGAAGTGTTGACAACTTTAACACACAAAAAACAAATAACAATCAACTCAGTGTAGTAAATCTCAAATTAAAAAATACTTTAGGATTTTAATAGTTCCTCTTCACACCAGAGGGCATAACATAAGTTTTTCTTGGTAGAGACATCTGTAGAGAAAAGTCCAAACTTTTTGCACAAGTTGTTACAAAATTATATTGAAGATGACATTCTTCAAGCCGCTTCATTTGAATGAACGGGGCGGGTGTGCCTCGCGGTACAAACATCAAAATCAAAATCTCTTTATTTGCAAATGAGGTGTCTACCTCGGTGGCAAATGGTACACTAAAATACATTATTGTCAATCACTCAATTTTAAATTAACAAGAGACGAAGAAAATTTTCCTAGAATATATTATACAATTTACGCTAATAATTTGTTCTATTAAACACACAGCTCATCCTTAATAAATTTATATTGTTTTCAAAATTCTACTTATAATATCTTACAAACATAGTCAACTCATATACAGTATGTGAAATTACTTCTAATAATAATATACAACTGGTATAAGATTAAAATTAACATTGAATTTATTTACATATTTATATTTTACCCATTTTGGAACCTAAGTAGCATAACGACCTACTGCGTCTTAACCAGAGCCCCTTTTGCCACCACTTTTCAGAGTTCCTGAAGGGCCTTCACAGCTACCGTAGCGGTCCCAAGGCCCTCGAAGTCCCCACTGGACTTCACCCCTACAGGCAGTCCCCTACTTGGGCTGTCCAAACTCCATAGACCAGGGGATGGAATTAATTTAATCACACACATTTTTATTTACAATATCCTGCACTGGTCGAATGCCCTCTAACATTTCATTTATTTTTTCTGTTGTTGTTTATTCTCTTCTTGAATATCTGTACAGATTTTGGAAAAGGATCAAACACTACCCCTGGTAAACTGTTCCAATCCTTCACGCCCTTTCCAATGAATGAAAATTTTCCCCAATCGCTTCTGCTAAAATTCCTTCTAATTTTGTACTTGTGGTCAGTTCTACCAATATAATTATTTTCCAACTGAAGCCTCTCACGGATATCTCTCCATGCTTCTTCTCCTGTATAGGCTCTATATAATCCTATAAGTCTAGTTTTCTCCCTTCTCTTACTTAAAGTTTCCCAACCAAGTTCCTTTAACATTTCTGATACACTACTCTTTCTCCTGAAATCCCCTGTTACAAACCTTGCTGCTTTCCTCTGCACACCATCTAGTTCTTTTATTAGGTATTCTTGGTGAGGATCCCAAACACTGTTTGCATATTCCAATAATGGACGAACCATACTTAAGTAACTTTTTTCTTTTAATTCTTTGTTGCATCCTTTAAGTAGCCTCATTATGACATGTAACGATCTGTATGCTTTCCCAACAATGTCATCAACATGACCCTTCCAGTGCAAATTACTTTCAAATCTCACACCTAAGTATTTGCACTTGCCATCTTTTGGGATAACTACCTCATCCAAAGTATATACAAATTCAGTTTTAAAGCTCCTGTTTGTAAATGTTGTAACAGTTGATTTGCCTCCATTAATCTTCATATTATTTTCTTCAACCCATTGTTGGATACTCTCAAGGTCCTTTTGTAATTCTGAGCAATCCTCAATGTTATTTATTTCGCTATACACAATTATGTCATCTGCATACAATCTTATTTTCGATGTTATATTGTTCCCTAAATCATTTGCGTATATTAAGAAAAGTAACGGACCGATTATACTACCCTGTGTAATTACCTTCCAAACTTTCTCTTCCTGTGATATATTATTTCCTACTTTGACTTTCTGAACCCTTTAATTTAGAAATGTTCTTATCCAACGTATAACCCTTACGTCCAATCCTATTCCCTCCAATTTCTTTAATAATATTCCATGTTCCACTCTATCAAAGGCTTTGGAAAGATCTATGGCTATGCAATCTAACTGGCCTCTTGAATCCAACTGATCTGATATGTCCTGCTGAAATCCCACCAGTTGTGCCTCGCAAGAAAATTTCTTTCTAAATCCATACTGGCTCCTCATGAACCAATTTTTATCATCACATATCCCTCTGATGTTCTTTGCTATTAAACTCTCCAGTATTTTACAAACTATACTGGTCAGGCTGATTGGTCTGTAGTTCTGTGGTTTCCTTTTATCACCCTTTCCTTTATAAATTGGTATTATTATACATTCCTTCCATTCCTTTGGTATTACACTATTATTTATGACATAGTCAAAGAGAAATTTTAAATAAGGCACTATATACCACCCCATTGTCTTTAATACCTCCCCAGTAAATTGATCACTTCCTGCTGCTTTCCCTTGCTGAAGCAGTTGGATTTCTCTGAAAATATCTTCATTTGTGAATGAGAAGCTTTTTGTTTCCCTATGTGTCTCTCCCTCTCTATCTTCTGTTATGGTTTCCAAGTCCTGACAATCTTCTACTGAATCTCTAAATTCCCTATTAAAGAGGTTTGCTTCCTCAGTATCTGTTAAATAGTGTTCACCCCCTTCTCCCACCATTGTAGGAATTTGGATTATTTTTCCTTTTTGATTCCTAATATATGAATACAGCTTTTTCCATTTCCCTTTGTGGTCATTACCCTCTTGAAGAATGCCATTCATATAATTCTCTTTTGCTTCCTTTTTCACTCTATTCAGTTCCCTCATTAGCTGTTTTCTAGTTTCTCTATTCTCCCTACCCTCTTTGATTTCCTGTTTACTATTCTACATTTTCTTTTTAATTTTCTTATTTCCCTTGTATAATAAACAGTGTCTGAGGTCATTTTATACCCTTCTTAACAGGTACAAATCTCTTCTCTCCTTCCCAAATGATTCCTTTAAATTTAGCCCAAAGTGTATCCACATTACTCCCTTCACTTATCCAACAACTGAATTGTGATTTAAGGTAAGTCCTAAATTCATCAACTTTAGTTTTTCTGTACAATTTCTTGTCTTGTGTGACCCTCTTATTAAGCCTTTTTGGTACCAGTCCTACATCCATTATTACAGCCTTATGGTCACCTATTCCTTCAATTACCTCAGTTTTATAAACAATTTCCCATGGTTTAACCAAGAATACATCTAGTAAGTTATTGAGACGAGTTGGTTGTTGTACTACTTGTGTAAATCCTCCCTCCCAAATTAACTTATTTGCCAGTTTCTGTTCATGGGCTTCACTTGCAGCTCCATTCCATTCAACTTCAGGCAAGTTTAGATCTCCCCCAATTATTACCATATCATTATTATTGTTTTTATGAGTATAATCTATTATTTTCTCAAATATTTCCATGTCTTTTTCCTCTCTTCCTGGCCTGTATGTTCCTATAATTCTCACCTCCTTCATATTATCACAAACTAATTTTATTCCTAATATTTCATCCCTTTCACCGGTAAACCATTCATGTGAACAATAAGTTTCCTTCACCAGAATAAACACCCCAAACCCTTTTTATCTCCTCGATCTCTACGATAGACTGTGTACCCTTCTGGAAATACTTCTATTACCCACCCCTTCTCTCAACCACGATTCCACTCCTATCACCACATCAGTTTCATAAGATTACATCAATGTACCGAATTTTAATAGTTTATTTACTACACTCTGACAGTTTACCAAGAGCAATCTCAGACCTCCTTCCTCCCTAAAACTTGACTGTTGCAATTGGGTAACGTTTGACTCATGAGTTGAGAACGTCCCTGGAACCCAGATCCCTGTACATAGATCTTGATTTAAGGGTCTGGGTTTTCTGGCAAGTTTCCCTGTATGTGCCAGTTTAGTGGTATGGGTTTTCTTAAGTACAGATTAGTTTGCAAATCTCTGTTGATAATTGTAGCAATTTGTCTACAGAGATTTGCTTTTCCATTACCATTCAGATGTAACCCATGCCTAGTGAACATTTGCCTGCCAAGACCTAAAGTATCTACTACATAGACATTTCTAAAACTCTTACATATTCTCTTTTTTTTATATTTACATCATGTACAGCTTTGTTCACACATGAGTCCTCTAAGAGTGGCACATTAACTACAATTACTTTTGAGTCAGGTAGTTTGGAAATCTTACCTTTGAGAGTCGTAATTAGTTCCTCACCTTCATTTGCAGCAATGTCATTTGTACCACTCACAATCACCACATAATTGTCCTTTTCTAACACAGGATCACAACTTGAAAGGACGTCTTCAGTTTTGGCACCTGGTTTCATTAGTCCTAAAACCTCAGTTTCTGGATTCTGCAGCTCATCCTTGATGCCTTCTGCCATACCCCGCCCTTGACTGTCTGCGTAGAGATGAATCTTTGGCGATCTTGACTTTCGGTTGGTTTTCTTCTTCTGTAGGTTACCTCTACTGGATTTAAAATTATTTGGAAAACTTGGTGTGTCTTCTTCTGGAACTTGCTGCAATAACTGAAATCTATTTTGGCACTGCAAAGAGTTTTTTCCCCGGTTTTAAGTTGTACGTAGTTTCTCCCATATGTTTAACATTAGGCCTAAAATGGCTACGCGTCACTTCCGTCCACGGCGATCTTTCTTCTCCAATGTCTTCTTTATCTTCCAGTTTATTTATTCTGTCCTTTAAGCTTTCATTTTCATGTTTCAGAGCGCATAAGTCATCTTGTAGCACTCCTAAAATCTTAATCATAGTTTCGTATGTCTCTCTTTCTTGCCGTACTGCCTCACTATCAGTCTGTTTACACTCGGGACACAGCCACTCACTTTCTTCAATATCAGTCCTATTTACAATATTTGCACAACGAAAATGGTACCATTCATCACACTTACGACACAGAATCCCATTTTTAACTACTCTTCTGCATTTGCCACATTTTTCACTGCATCTTACACCATTATCTACTACGGATATCACAGACTCACACACAGTAGTCGCCATCTTCCAAATTCTCATCCTCTCAAATCATCATCTTCCTCACTAGTAATTAGTCTCCTTTTGTCCATTGTGATCTAGAAACGAAAAAAAAATGAAACTATTAGTTTGTCAAATAAAATACCTAAAAGAAAAAAAGGGTTGAGAATGAAGGTAAGGTACTGAAGCCACCAAAGCGTGATAGAAAGAAGCAAGTAAGGTGCTGATGATGATGATGCTTGTTGTTTTAAGGGGCCTAACAGCGAAGGTCATCGGCCCCTAATGGTACGAAATGAAAGAACAAAAATTACGAAGGCATCCACTGACCAAAATCAAAATAAAAAATGTCATGAAGAATGAATGGATGGACAGGAACCCAACAAAACACAAAACAAACAAAAACAAAAACCAGTGGATCGGATTCAATAGAGAACGAAAATAACAGTATTACCGACCAAGGTACCACTTTTAAAGCACAATGATGCTCGGTGTCTAAAGGGGGCGCAAAATCCACGTCTAAGGCCCCATAGAATGGTACATGTCGCGAGTAAAATAGAACCATGGTATGTGTCATGTTGGGGTATTAATCAGAAGTAGCGAAGACTCACGGTGTTCCACAAAAGATGGTACTACTCACAAGTATTGTACTTCGTACAGGTAACGCAGACCTATGGTGTTTCGCACACAATGGCGTCACTTACAGCCAACGCAAACCGATGAGTTTCCGCACCTAGGGTACTAGTCACGGGTGCCGGTCCCAAGGGCCCCGTGGTGTTCCGCACATAGTGAGTACTAATCACAGGCAACGCAGACCCACGGTGTCGCTCATATAGTGGTACAACTCACAGGCTACGCCCAGACCCGCGGTGTTGCCCACATGGGTACAACGCACGGGTACTGGAATCCACCAGGCCAGGCTTTTTACTGCAACGAATCACAAACATATTTCGTACCATATTAGTGATACTACTCGCAAGTACATGCAACCCATGGTGTTCCCCGCATGATGGTACGAATCAAAAGTAGTTGCATGGTTCTAATTCATTCATCCCTTGGTCGCCCCTTTTAGTCGCCTCGCACGACAGGCAGGGGATACCGTGGGCGTATTATTCGTCAGTCTCCCCCACCCACAGGGGGTGTGTGTTTGGTCCGCGAGAGGTATTTTATTTCCCTCAAGTCCGCCGGCAAGCCGGTTAGGACCCCCCTATCCGCCACCTGGGACGCGCCACGTGGGAGTATCACCTCTCCCCCTGCTACGCCAGCGTAGTAGGTTCGTGGAGCAAGTAAGGTAGGAGAGAGAGAGAGAGAGAGAGAGAGATGGAGTAGTAAAGACGCAGGAGTAATCTAACATTACAATGAGGAGAATGCGCTAAATACAGAAATACAGAAATAAAAAGAAGTAGCCTTAAACCTAATATTTCTGACTTACTTCTTTTTATTCCTGCATACCTGACATGTGTGCACAGAAACACACAACACCACCGTACGCCGAAATGACGTGGCGTACGTAAGAAAGACGTGCGAAAATTTACGCCACACGTCATTTTGGCGCACTAGGTGTTAAGTAAGGAAACATAACTTACCGCGCATGACAGACAGGCAAGCAGCACCAACGGGATCTCTCACCAAACTGAGGGCCTGTGCTACGACTAGTGGTGGGGACGGAGCGGAGCGGTTTTTGTGTCATCACCCGGTTGCACCGAGTGAACTACCGAGTGAATGTCCTGAAGCGGGACGTTTTAATATGTTATTGGTATACCAATGTAAAGGTATTTCACCTCCTATTAATGCCCCTTTTCTCACAACGTAATAACTGTAAATGACTGCTCATGTATTCAATGGAACTGTTACATACGTAACTTCGGGAGTAGGAGGTATTATGTGGCATAAATGTTAGTAACTCGTATAGTTCATTCATTCGAATAGTAAAACAAAGTATGGTGTATGGCTAAAGAACGGGTTTGTAAACAAGGAGATCGGAATTTAACAGAAAAGTAATGTATTAACAAATGTTTCATACGTGCATGTGATACACTGTTAATGAGAAGAATATCCTAAATATAAAGAATCTATCAGAAGATAATGAAAACTGAAATAATTTCATCTACGAGATGACAAAAGTAATTACATACATCAACGGAAGTTGACTGGAATTTACCTCTTTGAAAATTGATTAAAGAACATATTTTACAACATAGTACTGCACGTCCTAATGTCATCAGCTATCATTAGAATGCTGGTATAAATACAGTTATTATGTCAGAAAACGAAAACATTAACGAAAGGGTGGTGCACTTTACTACTGATGCTATATATATAATGCATTTCTTTGTAAAAATAACAAGGTTTCGAGCATTTTCGGCGAGAGAGACGACCTTCTTTCGGATATTACTTGACCTGCGGCGGAGAATACTTCCTCTGCTGGCACAGAAGTGGCCAGCACGCAGAGGTAGTACCTAGAGCTAATTCGCTCAACGGATTTGAGATACATTCTGACCAATATTTGATTGGATCCTTTGATTGCGGAACTGGCAGTATCTCCATATACTACCTCAGCAGTACAACAGCCTCCCTCGGAGACTGGAGTAGACGCCTGTTTGTATTGTACTACATTCTCGGACATGAAACACAATATATCTGCTGTTGCAGCTTCATCTTTGAGTTGTGAAGTTCCTCTGAAGATCTGACCTCCCGGTGTTCCAATGCGATCTTCAATTCGCCTTCAACCTGCGGGTACACCATTTCTTATGTCAGCACACTTTTCACGAGATTAACTGGTTAAAATAACTTACAATGAGCTCTTAAATGCCTTACCTGTTGGCGTGCTCCTTAGGCGTCTGCGGCTACCCGAAACGCGAGTTTTTTGTACCTCGTGTCAAAAAATGTAGCAGCCGTTATTATCGATCTATCTTCATATTTGATCAGCATTTTGTTGACCGAGTCCTTCAGTTGATGTTCAAACACTACGGCAACTTCACTTTGGGGCTTTTCTCCTGAGATCTGTAGAACTAGTCCATGGACCAAGGGTACCACCATAGATGATGTGACGTACTCACTTCCCGAAAGCATCACCGTAATCTTGTCAAATGGGTTCAAAACACCCGCTACCTCTTGAAGAATGTGCCACTCTTCCGCTGTAATGATAACTTTAATGAATCAGTGAACTAGAACAGTACAACATGCTATGGATTATATTTAAAAGAGCCCTTACCTGACAGTGTTCTCGGGGCGTTAACAAGCTCCGATTGAGCTATAATTGACTAGTCTTTAACATCCAGGAGCCGACGGATCATGTGCAGCGTGCTCTTCCACCGAGTGGGACAACGTTGTAGAAGGCGTAAAACTGATGTGCCGTCAGAGTTTGGAATCTCTGCAGTTTTTCATTTGCAATGCTGCTTTGCCTGGAATATCAACATATTACGTAACTAATTTGGTGGTGGTGGTGATTGTTTTAAGAGGAAGTACAACTAGGCAACCATCCTCTATATAACACTAATCAGAAGGAAAAATGGAAGGGATCCGACACTTCGAAAAATGAAGATATCGGCCAAAGGAAGACAAGGGCCACGAAGGGCGTGAAAATGAAAGACTCCCTAGCCCTCGCAAACCTAATAGCGTCGGGGTCGGAAAAGAACAAGAGTTGACCAAGGGAGGTCGGATAGGATAGATGAAAGTGAGGAGCCTGGCACAAGTAAGTGGAAGCAATGCCAGGACTCAGCTGAGGGCCCCGTGGTCGCCAACCCACGCTCCAAAGTTCAGAGCCCCTGGGGCCCCTTTTAGTCGCCTCTTACGACAGGCAGAGGATACCGTGGGTGTTATTCTACCGCCCCCACCCACAGGGGGTCGTAACTAATTTTAAGCCATCGCCAACATTACAGTATAAAATCGTGTTCAATGAAAGTACCAGATGCAATTACTTGCCGAAAGAAGGTAGCAGTGTTAGAACACAGGGCAAAAAGGTCTTCCAAGTGGAGCGTGTTGTGGATTGCATCATTTACCACAAGATGCAAGGTGTGGCATAGGTCGGAGGTTTAGTTTCTTTGTAGCAGCCACCATATTTGCAGCGTTGTCTGTGGTAACTCCAGGAATCTTTCCCGTTAATCCTAATTTGTTGACGATACTGGTTAATTTTTCAGCAATTGTGTCTGCGGTGTGGCTCCCTCCAAGCCTCGCAGTCTCTAAACATGCAAACTTTAGTACCCCATTTAACACGTTGGCGATTATGAGACCCGCCGGCGGTCTCATGACACATTAAATATATACTGGAGCCGTATCGCGCGCTGTTCACAGATTATGCTTTCGTCCTTTCTGGTTCGTCTCTACATAAGGCAACTTAACTTCTTATACAGTGGAACATGCAGGGAGTATATAGGGGCTAGGATAATTAAGAAATTATTCAATATGCATGTTCCATTCCTTAAATAATTATCTATGAAGAAAATATGTATAAATATAAGGATAGAGACATTCAGGTTAACGCTGTTCAGAAAATTATAACTATCAGTTGTATTGGAGTTGAATATTTAACAGCATCGTCATTATTATTATTATTAATAATAATTGTTACGGAGTTTTCGTGGATCACAGAGAAGTGAAAGAAGGTGCTGGTTAGAATGGGTCCATCTACGATAGTCAAAGATTAATTTAAAACTTTAAAAGAAAGGTTATAGTTCTTTTCAGTTATTAAATTTTAACAAACAACAAGATTTCAGGTACAGGCGTAGTTTTGTACAAAATAGAAAAACCTAGAAAAGGTTAGTTACAAAATTCGAGCTTCCAGCCTCCTATTTACAAGGTCCCTACATCACTAATGTTGCGTTTAGACAAGTAGACAAAGGAGAGGAACCTCCCAATTTCTTTTACAGGATATTTAAAACACAATTTTCATGAGCACTTAGCTCCAAAGGTTACAAGTTACGGCCTTCCAAAGGCACCATTCAGTATTGACACAAATATATTTTACATTTGAAGAAAAGAGCCTCAATGCTCTATAATTCTACCAACGAGACTGCGCTCCCAAACCCTTACAGCCTTTAACTTTTACACTTGTGATCAGAGCGTCTTGCTCAATAAAATTTAAACTTCTGGCCTCTCTAGGCACAACCTACATTTAAGAAGACTAGATCGAGGAAATTTAAGTTACAAGGCTACAGACAGAAAACGGTTACAAAAATATAGTCACCTCAAATGCAAGTTGATAAGGAACTCGAGAGGGTGTCACACTCTCTGTTCCCGAATTTCAGTTAAGTACACTTGATTTACTCGAACTTTTACATGAGAAGAAAGAGAAGTTTACATTTTAGGAAATGGACTGGTACATAGTTTAAGACTGGAATCTTCCGCTCGAGTCGGCTTGCGGAGATAACTACTGAGATATAATAAAATGGTGGCCATTACCTTAGCTGATGTTCTGCCTGCCGATGGGTGAGGCCCTCGCCTCCTCTATTACCACACACACTCAATAACACGACGACCAATAAGACAAGGTAACTCGAAAAAGCGTCAGCTTTTATATCCGAGAGGAAGGTTCGAGAAGGCTCTGGACTAAAATCGGACACACCCTCTCATTTTATTCGACAATAGAAAAGTTACAAGAAGCCTATGATTAGCAGAAAAATAAACACACAAAATTTTTGATTGGCCAGAATCCAAAGTTGGCGGGATAAGTAAGAAGTGTTGCAAACCATGAAGTATCAAAACAAAGAAAGTCAATTTAGTTCAGAAAACCTACAAACAAAAAAATTCCTTTAAATTTCTAGTTGTTCCACTTTGCACCAGAGTGCATGACATCAGGTTTTTTTAATAGAGACATTTATGGAGAAAAGTCCCAACTTTTTGAAATAGCTGTTGCAAACTGTGATAGGCCTACACCAAAAAATTCATTTAGTTTAGGAAACCTTAAAATAACACATTACTCTATCACTTTATTAGTGACATCTGTTGACCAACGTCCCAACTTCTTGCACTAGTTGTTTCAATTTAAGTATATGTGATAAATAGCGTTCTTCCAGGAGCTTCATTTAAATGCACGGGGTTGAAGTGTACCTCCCGGTACAATACTACTACAACTTTTTTTTTTTTTTTGCTAGGGGCTTTACGTCGCACCGACACAGATAGGTCTTATGGCGACGATGGGATAGGAATGGCCTAGGAGTTGGAAGGAAGCGGCCGTGGCCTTAATTAAGGTACAGCCCCAGCATTTGCCTGGTGTGAAAATGGGAAACCACGGAAAACCATCTTCAGGGCTGCCGACAGTGGGATTCGAACCTACTATCTCCCGGATGCAAGCTCACAGCCGCGCGCCTCAACGCGCACGGCCAACTCGCCCGGTACTACTACTACTACTACTACTAATAATAATAACATAAAGAAAATTATATCGTACATATGGATTACTAAACAGTTAATATTTTGTTAAACTAATACACTGATGGTAAAAAAAGGGAATGAATGTAACAATGTGAAGTACCACTTCAGTGTTGCTTACGAAAACAAAGCAGGCACAACGACGGCTTCATGGGACAGTCCTCACAGTACGTGGACACTTTCTTGCAGTGCTTCTGAGCATAAGTTCTGTCATGGATGCTCACTAGTTCTGCGTAACAACTGACGCAACGTTTACGTACATTTCTATTTCGGCCATCCTTTTCTTCTGTTTCCTTCAAAATATGACGGCGTTTGGGAGTAGTGGAGAGAGTAGCTGCTTTCCTCACACTGTTCCCCAAAATCCCAACGACCAGCTCCTCTCTAAATTTTCCAATTTGCAATTTCTTCCCCATTACTTCATTATGTAAAATGAGCACATTCACATTTGAAGCAGAAGTTTCAGCACAACTTTATGATACCACCTGATTGTTCTCCTCAGTACAGTGAAATAGCTGCTCAGTTGGTCAGATTGCTTCTTTGGGTTGTAGTATAAAATTGCTTCAGGTTTCACTACGTTTTCGCCTTTCCTATTCTTTTTTTTCTGTATCAGCCAGATCTAATTTATGCCTCGTAGAGATGAATCTCACATTACGTTTATTTTCCAGTTTACTACAATTCCAGAATTACTTTCTTTGCCAACTATCTCTCCCTTTTTCATTGATGGACATAGCAGTACATTTTTGGTAACACCTTTCACATTTTTCTTAGAGTTCCTACTAAGTGTGTGTCATTTTCTTTCAAATTCTGGGCAATCGACAAATTATTATAGAAGTTGTCTGTTACCAAAGTACGACCTTGGCCAATATAAACCTGCATTAAGTTTTTAACAACATTAGACTCGGTCGTCAGATGTACAAGGAACACGGGTCACCTTTCCCTGAAAAACAATTACCTCATAAATGTATCCCACGAACCTACTACGCTGGCGTAGCAGGGGGAGAGGTGATACTCCCACGTGGCGCGTCCCCAGGTGGCGAATAGGGTGTTCCTAACCGGCTTGCCAGCGGACTTGAGGGATATAAAATACCTCTCGCGGACCAAACACACTACCCCCTGCGGTTGGGGGACGCACATGTATAATACACCCGATGTATCCCTTGCCTGTCGTAAGAGGCGACTAACAGGGGCCCAAGGGACTCTCAACTTGGGAGTGTGGATTGGCGACCACGGGGCCCTTAGCTGAGTCCTGGCATTGCTTCCACTTACTTGTGCCGGGATCCTCACTTTCGTCTATCCTGTCCGACCTCCCTTGGTCAACTCTTGTTCTTTTCCGACCCCGACGGTGTTAGAGCTTCGAGGCCTAGGGAGTTTTTCATTTTCACGCCCTTCGTGGCCCTTGCTTTTCTTCGTCCGTTACTTCATTTTTCGAAGTGACGGATCCCTTCTTTTTTCTCCTTCTCTACTCCCTGTGGGTGGGGGACCCAGACGAATAATACAGCCACGGTATCCCCAGTGTGTTGTGAGAGGCTACTAAAAGGGGCGACCAAGGGATGGTTTTATTAGAACCATGTAACTACTTTAGATTCGTACCATCACGTGGGGAACACCATGGGTTGCCTATACTTGCGAGTAGTACCACTCTGTTAGTACGAAATAGGTTTGTGATTAGTAGCACCAATGGCCTGGTCGGGGTTTTTCCAGTACCCGTGCGTCGTACCCATGTGAGCAACACCGCGGGTCTGGGCGTTGCCTGTACGTTGTACCACTATATGAGCGACACCGTGGGTCAGCGTTGCCTGTGATTGGTACCCACTATGTTGAGGAACGGCACGAGATAGGGCGAGTCCCTGTGATTAGTACACTCGGTGAGGAGCCTTCTCGGTTTGCGTTGGTTATGAGCGGCGCCGTGGGTCAGCGTTGCCTGTGATTGGTCCCCACTATGTTGAAGAACACCACGGGATAGTGCAAGTCCCTGTGGTTAGTACACTCGGTGAGGAACCTTATCAGTTTGCGGTGGCTATGAGTGGCGCCATTGTGTTAGGAACAACGTAGGTCTGCGTTACCTGTACGAAGTACAATACTCGTGAGTAGTACCATCTTGTGTGGAACACCGTGAGTCTTCGCTACTTTTGATTAGTACCCCAAAATGACGAATACCACGGTTCTACTTTACTCGCGCCATGTACCATTCTGTGGGGCCTTTTTTTTTCTTTATTTTGACCTTCGTCCATAGGACATTTGGCCATCAATAATGTACAATTATAAAAATTGTTACAGAAAAGAGAAATAAAAAGGGACAAGTTGCTGTGGGGCCTTAGACATGGATTTTGGACCCCTTTAGACATCAAGCATCCTTGATTCAGGATTATGCTTTGTATGTGGTCGCTTGGTCAGTAATACTATTTTTTCTGATCCTTTTTGCGTCGGATCTACTGTTTTTTGTTTGTTTATTTATTGTTTTTTGGTTTCCTTTTGGGTTCATGTCCATCCATTCATTCTTCATGCCATTTTCTTATTTTGGTCAGTGGATGATTTTGAATTTTTTTTTGTTGCCATTTCATTTCGTGCCATTAGGGGCCGATGATCTCGATGTTAGGCCCTTTTAAACTACAAGCATCATCATCATCATCATCATAAGTGTATCCTTTCGAATCGCATAACTTGAACAATTTAACACCATATTTTGAAGCTTTACCAGGGATGTATTGTCTCAAGGACAAACGACCTCGAAAAGGCACCATTGTTTCATCAATTATTGCAGCTTCCCCAGAAACTTTGAAAGTTGTAAAATTACGCACAAGAACGTCAAGCAAAGGTCTAATTTTACCGAGCTTGTCTGACTTATAACTTACAATGCGGCATTATCTGCAAAATGAAAAATCTCGAAATATACTTAAATCGGTCACGTGTTATTACTAAGGGTACAAAAGGACTGCGGTATAAAAAATGCTTTGACCAGTAGTCTGATATTTTAGGGTACCTTACTAGCCCCATATAAATAATGAGTGCGAAGAAGTTCCACAACTCAGGCTTAGTTACATCTGTCCATTTATTTTGTTTTGTGTTTTTTGCATTGCGGTTTTTTCCCACCGGTATCGAGTTAATAATGTCATTACTAATTAGACCTTTGAGTATCTCTACTGGCGTATCCCTGTTACATAAATTCTGAATTTTCTCGGTTGGTGGACGTTGGAACTGTTTAAGATGTTGTCCAGTGGCTTCGAACCATGAAAGATTTATTTTCTGTCGTACCTGAATCACTGGCATTTGAAGGCCTGGTTGTGTGTGTTGTGTTCGTTGTCGCAGCTGATCCCCAGATGAATGTCCATTAACTTGACGCTGAAGGTTGTCCCTCTTTTGTATTTTACGTGGACGAGAACGATCTTCTTCCTCCGAGTCTTCGACGTATGAATCATCTGAAGTACTTTCAGATGAAGCCACATATGATGACCCACTGTCATTTCGTCTTCTGCATCATCATCGCTTACGGAAAGAATTGCGGCTGATGAACGGGTTTCCCGCAGTCGGTTTGGAGTCTCATGAGAAGTTGACGGAAGGGGATCTGGAATGCGCGTGCTTGATTCGCAAGAGTTAACTTCAATTTCGTTTTCCTCATCGTCCTCCGAAATAATCTCTTGGAGTAATTTAGAAATGTTTTCCACATCCATGCCATTAGTTCTGAAAAAGCTAATACTGTTCACTAGATACCCCAAGCAGTGCTATAATGTACGATATGTCTCAAAATATAACTAATACTTTTGATTCATTTGAAACGGAAGAAAGTAAGAAATTCAGCTCACTTACCGAGTCATTGTAAGAATTATATCAGCAGAACTGCATACACACTTAACATGTTGCTTCACAACACTACGTTCGATCAAAACAAACAATGCTGTATAAAGACCGCCAATTTCAGTGAGGTCGCCGGCGGGTCACAGAGTGCGCGCGAACCCCGTGCGTAACTTGTGGACGATGAGACCCGCCGGCCAGTCTCAGCACACCGTGCACTCTAACGCCTATAGGCCGTACTTAAGATATGTAACGGTATGTAATATATCCATTAGAGTTCAAGTATCTCTGATTTTTCACTTCGTTCCTAATGAACTCGGAAAATAATACGCCGTCGTCAACGTGTTAATACAAAATGCGCCGTGACTGTGAAGTAGCTATCCTGCACCCTGGACTTCCAGCAGTCCGTTGTCAGTGCAACGTGTTTAGCATTCGATATTTCGGTCTTCACTTTGTCGTACACTTCCGCGTATAATTATGGTATAAGTATCTGGAAAGCAACCATCATTTAGTGCGTTATGCATAAATTTCATCAAAACGAAATGTATGTTTATTTATATCACATTACTTACGTCTGATGTACGACGTGATGGAAGTTCGTAACGAGGCTCCACATGGTGGACGAACCTTTTGAAATCTCTGTCCTCCACAATTCGTAGAGGCTGCATATCTTGCGCCACAAATGTGCCCAAACTTCTCTCCAATTTTCATATTTCGGCACTCGTTTTGCTGAATACAACAATGTTGCTTTCCGCTGGAGACGCCGACCTGTTCATGTCATCCTTGTGATGTATCTTCACATGATCCCACACATTTGATGTGCCACCACCCGTCAAGTATGTGCGGCCACAAAATTTACATTTAGCTTTTTAAAATTATCAGTGATGTCAAAAAACTGCCAGGCATCCGACGGTTTACGTGGCATTTGTCGAACGAAGCACTGTAAAAAATTCTTTAAATCCCTTTAAATGTTTGAAAAATATAAATACTGTCTAAGAATATGTTTAAATACTAAAATAACACCACAAATATAATCTATTACGCTTTACATTATCCACAAAACACAACAAGCGGAGGAAATATATACGCACTGTGCCAGTTCACTATCATAAATTGACACTTTGGAACTAAAATGGACGCGGTTGCCATGAGACGAATAGATACGGCACAAAAATTCAATCATCGATATCGAGAAAGTGATATACATAGCGTAACCGAAACGAGAAATATCAAGGCGGCGGTGAAAAAAATAAAGTAAAGCCTAGGATACTTATATCATTACTACTACTACTTCTCGTAAAAAGACAGCAAACTGAAAGAAGCAAGGTAACGATCGTGGTAAAATAATCGTATAATACGAGCAGCATATTGAGACTTGAAGAAAATCAATACAACATTTGGGAAAAGAAGACCTAGGGTAAACGGTACAGTTATTGGCACTTTAAGGACACTAAGCAATTAAATGAATAATTTTGAACAGAAAATCTGCTGTTGTTTGCTTCATTTATTTTTCTCATATTCTGTACATAATGAATATTGATTATAAATATTAAGAAACTAAATATAGAACCTTAACATATTATAAATCGGTTATGAAATATAAGTGAGCAAACAGACAGTACTTAGCACCTAAATTTAGGTGTTGGCACCTTGGTCAGGTACAGTTCTTGGCACCTTTCTTTTCTTTGGTGTGCCTCCTGAGAAAAATAAATAGAAAGAAAGAAAGAACATGAAATAATATATTTCTACCCAATACAAATAATACCCTATATAAAGGGTCTATTCATCTTCAGTTAACCTCAATGAAGTCCGAAAAAATAAATGAAGACGAATTGGATTATCAATCAAGAGACCAATATAGGCCTTAAATTTAAATGAAAATCAATTAAGTTATAGCAGAAACAGTTATTAGCCTAATTCGTTCATTCTAAAACAGTTGCCTCTTGGCTTGTTCATAGAGTTCATCATCAGAGCAAACACATAACTCGCTAGTCGAACATGATTTGCAAAGGTACACATTAGGATCATTTTGTTCGTCGGAATATTCATGTTGATCAGCAATTACGCAAGTCCTGTGGAACATTTCCCCACATAAAAAACATTCCAAATAATTATTCGGTTGGGCAACAACTGATTTGCAAACATGACAAGAAACGTTTAGGCTTTTGGCACTGTTCATAGGAACAGCACATCCTGTTGAAGGTTCAGAATTGTGGGATATTTTTTTATTTATTTCTTGTCTGTTCATGCTGACACTCCTCCTCTTCTCTGCTCCCTTCACTGCTTTCTTTTCAATTTTCTCCTTTTGTTTTAATGTTTTCTTTTCAAGCTTTATCCTCTTTCGATTTTGCTTTTCATTCTCCTCCGCTTGTTTTTTGTCTTTTTTTTGTTTTGACTCAAAAGTTTCCAGTCTTTGCATGTGATGACAAATGGCATTCTCGCAGTCGATTTTACCCCTTTTCTTTTCGGTGATTCACCCCCTGCGGGTGGGGGACACACATGTAGATACACCCGCGGTATCCCCTGCCTGTCGTAGCAGGCGACAAAAAGGGGCGACCTTGGCGCGGACATGGATTACGGTTTGGTATAATGTGTTGGACCTCCTGTGGATGGGAGAGGCTGAATTCATCCATAGGTAATCCCTGCCTGTCGTAGAAGGCGACTTAAAGGGTCATGTGGCCATGGTCCCCTCCTTATTTTTTATTATTTTTCCAAGGGTCAGATGTAGACCATTCAAAATTTTGATGTGCGTGCTGCTCGGCGATGGAGCTCTTATGCGTGCGACTACGCGCGAAAGCCCGTGCCAGCAACCACCCAGGACGCGGCGGGTGGGAGTGTCATGTACCCGGTCAGTAGTATGCGCCTGACAACGCAGGTCCCCGCACAGCCGAATGCCAGAAGGACATATTATTATTAATTATTTTTATTTATTTTTTCTTATTTTCAGTGTTCTGTACACGCTATGGGGTACATGCTATAGCGGGTGATTGGAGGAAGGGAGTACTAATGCTCATTGCCTCAGTCATCCCGTATTAGGCATCGTCCAACATCGGACCCCGGGCAGTACCTGCTACGACCAGGTGGGTATTGCCTTGGCTGCTTGGTTCGGCTACAGAGACCCCTGATCGGAGTGGGTGGCATTCGCGGAGGAAGCTATCGGGCATGGCTTCCAAACGAAGTCTGCTCTCTCAAGGTGGTCCCCCACCTAAGTCTAACTTTTGCTTCCCTGAGAGGTTCCACTCCCTGGGAACAGGCGCAGCGTGAATGAATGGGATCCAGCTTCCCTAGGTCTCTGGTCGCTACCAGAACCGATGGGCATGATTTTTAGCTGGTGAAGTCGATCCTTTTTAGTCGACACATCGAAGGGGTCTACGGCGAACTTGAGGATCTCAAGAAAATGCGCAACGTTAGTTTGCTCATGAAGACTCGTACAGCACTGCAAGCTGACCAGTTGCTAAAGTGCGAGCACTTTGGCGAAATCCCCGTCAAACTGGAGGAGCATAAGTCCTTGAACCTGGTTCCCGGAGTCATCTTTCACCGCAACCTTATTTTGAACACTGACGACAAGTTGATGGAAGACATGAAGAACCGTGGCGTGACACATGGCCGGCGCATTACGCGAAAGGTCAACGGTGAAGACGTTGCCACTGGTGCCTTCATTGTCTCCTTCAAGTTGTCAGTGTTACCAGAGAAAGTCAAGTTAACAACTTATCGTTGCGATGTGAGGCAGTACATCCCGCCTCCTATGCTATGCTATCAATGCCAGCGATTAGGACATATGGTATCTCGCTGTTCGAATCAGGCTGTATGTGGTACATGTGGACGAGTAGCTCACGGCACGGAGGAATGCACAACTCCATACAAGTGCACTAACTGCTCCGGTTTTCATTCTCCTCGGGATCGGAATTGTCCGATATACCTGAGTGAGAAGACGATCAGGGAGATCAAGACCATGGATGGTCTTTCCTACCAGAAAGCGCGCCGTATGTTTAATTCTACGAACACACCTGCCCGTACGATCGACTACAGCTTGATAGCTCAGAGTCTTCCAGGTTCGTCATTTACAACCTCGACACCTGTACAGACCGCTGCGCCCAAGGCGACTGTTGCTGCTCCCAGCAACGTCGCAAATAGTCATAGCTCGAAGGGGGGGACCATCCCACCTTCGACCAACCAGAAGTCTGTGCAGGCTGGCAGTTCCCAGCCAGCACAGCAAGGGGGGAAGATTAAGTCTCCCCCCCCCCTAGGAGGTCGACCAAAGTCGTGCCCCAGCCGGCGGAGGCGGCATCGTCGACCAGGGCTGGGAAACAATGCCCAGCCCGTCTAAACTAGAAAAGAAAAAGGGGAAGAAGAGCGCCCGTGCTGAGCGCTCTCGAACTTCCCCTGCGAAGGAGAAGACATGCCCCTATCTGGGGGGTATGAGTCTGCGCCAGGAGGCACTCCTGTTCCCAAACCTGCGCGCTCTCCTCGTAGGGGACCTACTCGCCCCCGAAAAGCGTCGAAGTTCTGGGCAGCACCCCTGCCATCTTTTGATGACGGGATGGATGTCGCGCTGTCCTCTACATTTACGGATGTAGAAGTAGACAGTGTTTAGGCTTAAAAGCATTTTGTCGCTCATAAGCTAACACTCCTTTTATAGTCCACACTATGGCACTGTTACAGTGGAATTGTAACGGTTATGACATGCATCTTGCTGAACTACGTCAGCTCATCAGTGAGTACGCAGCGAGTATAGTCTGTATTCAGGAGACCAACTTCAGACCTGATCATCATGCGGTCTTGAGATATTTCAGACTATAATCGACAAAACGGTACTATGCTCACCGGCTTCCGGTGGTGTTGGCATTTTTGTACGTTCTGATATCTACAGCGAAGAGGTTCCATTAAGAACTCCACTCGAGGCTGTAGCTGTTCGTGTCCCGCTGCCTGTCATAACAACAGTGTGTAATGTTTATTTTCCACCAGGTCAAGCTCTTAACATAACTGATTTCACTGATCTTATAGATCAGCTTCCACCTCCCTTCCTCTTATTGGGCGATTTTAACGCCCATCACCCCATCTGGGGCTCTGAGACGCCTTGCCCCAGGGGGAGAGAGCTGGAAAGATTAGTAACAGAGCTGGATTTATGTATTTTGAACACGGGGTAACCAACTCACTTTAGTGTGCGTTACGGCACATATTCTCGCATAGACTTAAGTCTATGCAGACGAACGTTGGTTCCACTGTTTCGGTGGCATACACACGATGATCTCTGTGCCAGTGACCATTTTCCCATCATTCTTACTTTGTTGAAACATAAATCCGTCGAGGCTCCCCTCGATGGATACTTAAATATGCTGATTGGCCAAAGAACACATCACTAGCTGTCTTTAATGACGATATCAGGCGGAGCGTTGGCGAGGAAATAATTTACGTCACCCAAGTTATTCTATAATAATAATAATAATAATAATAATAATAATAATAATAATAATAATAATGTTATTTGTTTTACGTCCCACTAACTACTTATTAAGGTCTTCGGAGACGCCGAGGTGCCGGAATTTAGTCCCGCAGGATTTCTTTTACGTGCCAGTAAATCTACCGACACGGGGCTGTCGTATTTGAGCACCTTCAAATACCACCGGACTGAGCCAGGATCGAACCTGCCAAGTTCGGGTTAGAAGGCCAGCGCCTTAACCGTCTGAGCTACTCAGCCCGGCCAAGTTATTCTTGCTGCTGCTGAGGAGACCATTCCGTTCTTCTCGGGGACTTCTCGCCGACAACTCGTTCCTTGGTGGAACGATGAAATAGCAGCAGTCATCAAAGAACGCCGTCGCGCTCCTAAACGTTACCGTAGAGAGCCTACTGTGGCCAACTTGGCAATATTTAAGAGACTCCGCGCTCAGACGCGAGTTCTTATTCGACAAAGTAAGAAGGCTTCATAGGAGAGATTGTGTCGTCCATGACCTCTCATACTCCATCATCTCAAGTGTGGACTAAGCTTCGACGGATTTCGGGTATCCACGGATCATCTCCTGTACCACGAATTTCCATTGCAGGCAGTGTCGCCACTGACCCTCTCGCGATTGCTAACCATCTAGCTAGTCATTTCGCGGATGTATCTGGCTCCGGGAATTACAATCCTGATTTCCTCGCTCTGAAGCGGGAGGCAGAACATCATCACCTTAGTTTTGCACCCCGACTTCAGAAGACTACAACGTTCCCTTTACGGAGTGGGGACTCCGCAGCGCCTTAGCGCTTTGCAAGGACACGTCTCCTGGACCGGACAACATCCATAACCAGTTGTTGAAACACCTTAGTGATGATAGTGTAATATATCTCCTTCGTGTGTTCAACCGAATCTGGATAGAGGGTGATTTTGCGTCTCAGTGCCGAGAGGGCATCGTCATCCCTGTCCTCAAGCCTGACAAAGATCCTAAGTATGCAGGAAGTTACAGACGGACTTGTCTTACAAACTGCCTGTGTAAGCTATTTGAGAGGATGGTAAATCGCAGACTCGTGTGGTCTCTGGAGAAACAAGGACTCTTGTCCGAGTACCAATGTGGATTTCGAGCCGATCGATCCACCACAGAGCACTTGGTACGCCTGGAGAGCTCTATCCAGGATGCGTTTCTCCGCAAACAGCACTTGGTAGATGTCTTCTCTGACCTGGAGAAGGCTTACGACATCACCTGGCGATATGGCATCCTTTCAGTCCTGCATCAATGGAGATTCCGAGGTAACATGCCGGCGGTATTTATTGCGAATGTTTTGTCCCTCCGTCTATTCCGTGTCCGAGTAGGGAGGACATATTCGCAATACTACGTTCAAGAAAATGGAGTCCCACAGGGATGGGTCTTTGTGTCACTCTGTTCGCGATTGCCATAAACAGTATTGTCGCTGCTGCTGGTCCAGCCGTAATACCGTCTCTATATGTGGACAATTTTGCTCTGCACTATAGCTCGTGCAGTATGGCAATCGCAGAGCGACACTTACAGCAAGCTATTAGGAGGGTGGAGCAGTGGACCTTAGAACGTGGCTTTCGTTTTTCTATCACAAAGACCTGTGTTATCCACTTTTGTCGCCAACGTTCTCTTCACCCTCCTCCTGAACTTTGTTTAGGAAATGCAGCTATCCCTGTAGTTGACACTTACCGATTTCTTGGGGTCCTTTTTGATAATAAATTATCGTGGAAACCACACGTGCGGAAGTTAATAGTGCAATGCACTAAGAAACTTAATATCATGAAGTTTTTTAGCAGCACTTCTCGGGGGGCTGACCGCGCGGTGTTCCTATGATTCTATACGGCACATATTTTATCTCGGCTAGACTACGGCAGTGCAGCATATGGCTCAGCCAGCCCAAGCGTTCTTGCGAAGATTAACAGCATCCACCACGGCGGGGTTATGTTGGCAACGGGTGCTTTTCATACAAGCCGCATTGCCAGCCTCCTCGCTGATTCTGGTGTGCCGCCTTTACACCTGAGGCGCCAGCAATTGCTTCTTACCTATCCACGAACCTGCTACGAAGGCGTAACAGGGGGAGAGGTGATACTCCTACGTGGCGCGTCCCAGGTGGCGGATAGGGGGGTCCTAACCGGCTTGCCGGCGGACTTGAGGGAAATAAAATACCTCTCGCGGACCAAACACACTACCCCCTGTGGGTGGGGGACGCACATGTAGAATACACACGCGGTACCCCCTGCCTGTTGTATGAGTCGACTAAAAGGGGCCATCTAGGCGCGGACAAGGATTGCGGTTTGGTATAATGTGTTGGACCTCCTGTGGATGGGAGGGGTCGAGTACATTCACAGGTAATCCCTGCCTGTCGTAGAAGGCGACTTAAAGGGTCATGTGGCCATCGTCACCTCTTTATTTTTTATTATTTTTCCGAGGGTCAGATATAGACCATTTCAAAATTTTAATGTGCGTGCTGCCCGGAGATGGGCCTCTTACGTGTGCGATTACGCCCAAAAGCCCGCAACTGTCCACCCTGGACAATTGCGTGGTGGGAGCGCCATGTACCTTGGAAGTAGTATCCGCCTGACAACACAGGTCCCCGCACAGCCGAATGCCAGAAGGACATATTATTATTATTTATTTTTTCTCTATATTTAGTGCCCTGTACACGCTATGGGGTACATGCTATTGCGGGTGACTGGACGAAGGGAGTCGTAGTGCTCATCGCCTCCGCCATCCCGTATTAGGCATCGTCCAACATCGGACCCCGGGCAGTACCTGCTACGATCAGGTGGGTATTGCCTTGGCTGCAAGGCTCGGCTACACAGACCCCTGATCGGAGTGGGTGGCATTCGGGGAGGAAGTTATCGGGCATGTCTTCCAAACGAAGTTGGCTCTCTCAAGGTGGTCCCCCACCTAAGTCTTTAACTTTTGCGTCCCTGAGAGGTTCAACTCCCTGGTAAAATGCGCAGCGTGAAGGAATGGGATCCAGCTTCCCTAGGTTTCTGGTCGCTACCAGAACCGATGGACATGATTTTAAGCTGGTGAAGTCGATCCTTTTTAGTCGACACATTGAAGGTGTCTACGGCGAACTGGAGGAACGTAAGAAAATGCGCAACGGTAGTTTGCTTCTAAAGACTCGTACAGCACTGCAAGTTGATCAGTTGGTTAAGTGCGAGCACTTTGGCGAAATCCCCGTCAAAGTGGAGGTGCATAAGTCCTTGAACCTGGTTCGTGGAGTCATCTTTCACCACGACCTTATTTTGAACACTGACGACGAGTTGATGGAAGACATGAAGAACCGTGGCGTGATACACGTCCGGCGTATTACGCGCAAGGTCAACGGTGAAGACGTTGCCACTGGTGCCTTCATTGCCTCTTTTCTTCGCTAGTTGTTTTAAGTCGCACCGACACAGGTAGGTCTTACGGCGACGCACTGTCTCTTTCAAGTTGTCAGTGTTACCAGAGAAAGTCAAGGTAACAACTTATCGTTGCGATGTGAGGCCGTACATCCCGCCTCCTATGCGATACTATCAATGCCAGCGATTCGGACATTGGTATCTCGCTGTTCGCATCAGGCTGTATGTGGTACATGTGGACGAGTAGCTCACGGCGCGGAGGAGTGCACAACTCCATACAAGTGCTCTAACTGCTCCGGTTTTCATTCTCCTCGGGATCAAAATTGTCCGACATACCTGAGCGAGAAGAAGATCCAGGAGATCAAGACCATGGATGGTCTTTCCTACCAGGAAGCGCGCCGTAAGTTTCATTCTACGAATACACCTGCCCGTACACTTGACTATAGCATGATAGCTCAGAGTGTTCCAGGTTCGCCATTTAAAACACTCGACACCTGTCCAGACTGCTGCGCCCAAGGCGACTGTGGCTGCTCCCAGCCACGTCGCATGTAGTCAAAGCTCGAAGGAGGGGACCATCCCACCTTCGACCAACCAGAAGTCTGTGCAGGCTGGCAGTTCCCAGCCGGCACAGCAAGGGGGGAAGTCTAAGTCTCACCCCCCCTAGGAGGTCGACGAAAGTCGTGCCCCAGCCGGCGGAGGCGGCATCGTCGACCAGGGCTGGGAAATCATCTCCCAGCCCGTCTAAACTCGAATAAATGAGGGGGAAGAAGAGCGCCCGTGCTGAGCGCTCTCGGCCTTCCCCTGCGAAGAAGAAGTCATGCGCCCCATCTGGGGGGTATGAGTTTGCGCCAGGAGGCACTCCTTCTCCCAAACCTGCGCGCTCTCCTCGTAGGGGAACTACTCGCCCCCGACAAGCGTCGAAGTTCTGGGCGGCACCCCTGCCTACTTTTGATGACGGGATGGATGTCGCGCTGTCCTGTACATCTACGGATGTAGAAGTAGATAGTGTTTAGGCTTACGAGCATTTTGTCGTTCATAACCTAACACTCCTTTTTTAGTCCACGGCTAGACTACGGCAGTGCAGCATATGGCTCAGCAAGACCAAGCGTTCTTGCGAAGCTAAACAGCATTCACCACAACGGGGTTCGTTTGGCGACGGGAGCCTTTCGTACAAGCCCCATAGCTAGCCTGCTCGCTGAGTCTGGTGTGCCGCCTTTACACCTGAGGTGCCAGCAACTGCTTCTTACCCATGCTGCTAATTTGCGACAAATGCCACTTCATCCCAGCCATTCTAGCGTTTTCAACAATGGCAACCGTTTGGTGTACGCCGCTCGTCCCCGAGCAATGCGGCCGGTTGGAATACGTTTAGATAGCAGTTACAGATTGTTTGACGTACTTTCTGTTCCTTGCCTTGTCAGACAACCAAGTGGGGTACCTCCGTGGGTAGTACGGCGACCTGAAATAATCCTGGACCTACACACTGGCCCGAAGGAGAACACGGACCCTTCGATTTATCGGAGGTTCTTCCTGTCCGTCGTTGACCGCTATCCAGGCCCAGCCGTCGTCTACACGGATGGTGCAAGGACGGACACGAAGGTGGGCTGTGCGTTCGTTGTCGGAAATGATAGGTTCCTTTTTTCTCTCCCGGAAACCTGTACTGTGTACACAGCAGAGCTTTATCCTATCTGTGGAGCTCTGCGGTACGCACTGTACAATGAGCGCCGACACGCTTTTGTGTGTACTGACTCCTTGAGCTCGCTCCAGTCTATTGATACCTGTTTCCCTCGGCACCCTCTGGTGCAGCGGATCCACGACCTGCTGGCCGAGTTTCGGATGCCGGCACCAGAATCACGATTGTGTGGCTCCCCAGCCACATGGGCATTGAGGGAAAAGAGTTAGCGGATCAGCCTGCCAAGGAGGCAGTTACACTGCGCCCGTTGCCTTACAAGATTCCAGCAAGTGATATTCGCTCTCAGCTGAGACATCTGGTTATGTCCTATTTTGAGGTGGAGTGGCAGGCCATTCCATTTCCCAATACGCTGAGGGCGGTAAAAGCAACAACGAAGGTATGGCAGACTTCCCCACGAACCTGCTACGCAGGCGTGGCAGGGGGTGAGGTGATACTCCCACGTGGCGCGTCCCAGGTGGCGGATAGGGGGGTCCTCACCGGCTTGCCGGCGGACTTGAGGGAAATAAAGTACCTCTCGCGGACCAAAACACACCCCCCGTGGGTGGGGGAGGCAGAGGAATAATACACCCGCGGTATCCCCTGCCTGTCGTTAGAGGCGACTAAAAGGGGCGACCAAGGGTTGATTGTATTAGAACCATGAAACTACTTGTGATTCGTACCACCACGCGGAGAACACCAAGGGTCGCTTTTACTTGTGCGTAGTACCACTACATTCGGTACGAAATTGGTTTGTGATTAGTAGCACGCAGGAGCACCGTGCGGTCGGCTTTTGCAGTACCTGTGATTAGTACCACCATATGAGCAGGACCATGGGATGATAGCTACCATGGTTCTGCCTTGCCTATGATTAGTACCCACTATATGAGGAACACCACGGGATAGGGAGAGGTCCCTGTGGTTAGTACTCTGTGATGAACACCATAGGTTTGCGTTGCCTGTGAATGGCGCCGCAAAGTGAGAAAAACATAGGTCTGTATTATATGTCGAATTTCATAAGCTCTGAATAGTACAATAATGTGTGGAATACCGCAAATCTCTGCTACTTTTGATTAGTACCGCAACAGAACAAATACCATGGTTCTACTTTGCTAGCGATCAGTACCGTTATGAGGGGCCGATAACTTAGATTTAATTTTTTTTTTTTGCTATGGGCTTTACGTCGCACCGACACAGCTATGTCTTATGGCGACGATGGGATAGGAAAGGCCTAGGAGTTGGAAGGAAGCGGCCGTGGCCTTAATTAAGGTACAGCCCCAGCATTTGCCTGGTGTGAAAATGGGAAACCACGGAAAACCATTTTCAGGTCTGCCGATAGTGGGATTCGAACCTACTATCTCCCGGATGCAAGCTTCACAGCCGCGCGCCTCTACGCGCACGGCCAACTCGCCCGGTACTTAGATTTAAGACCCCCTTTTGACTGCACGCATAATCGATTGTGTTATGCTATAGCAGTAGTCCCTTGGTCAGTAATACTCTTTTGTCACGTCAGTTTATGTGAATGTGCGACATTGCGGGTCGCATCCACTGATTGTTTTAAATTCATGTCCATCCAATCATTCTTCGTTCTCACGCTTTTGAATTCTGGTCAGTGGAGAATTTTAGACTTTGAATTATTCATTCCGTTTCGTCTTATTTCATACCATTAGGGGCCGATGACCTCGATGTTGGGCCCCTTTAAACAAGAATCATCATGGAGGACTTCCCTTCGGGCTTCGTGGAGGGAAGCCGTGGTATTATGTCGCCTTCGGATCGGCCACGGTATCTTGACACACTCCCATCTACTGAAAGGAGAACCCCCTCCGGTGTGTACCTGCGGCGACCGTCTTACCGTCGTACACATCCTTACGGAGTGTGTGGACCTGGTCGATCTGCGCCGTAGTCTTAACCTTCCGTGTACAATCCCCCTTATCTTGCGAAATGACGAGCAGTCAGCAGACCTCGTCATCCGCTTTATGAGGGATAGCAGTCTGTTTTATCGTGTGTGATGATGTCCTTTGTCCTAGTGTTGTTTGTGTCAGTTGCGCTTTTATCCCATTGACTTTCATTTTAGTTTGTGTTGCGCATTTTAATGTGTTATTTTAACGTCTAACGTCAAATATGTGTTAATATCTGTACTACTGGGCAATGCCCTATTCCTTTGTTTTCCTGTATTTTCTCTTATTTTATTTGAAAATAAGCCATTGCGTATTAGATCCACTGAATGTTTTAATCTCACCCTCATTTTTCTTCATATCCATTTTTTTAAACTGTAGTCAGTGGACACTTTTTAAAATTTTAACTTCATATCTCATGTCGTTCATTTCGTTCCATTAGGGGCCGATGACCTTTGATGTTAGGCCCCTTAAAACAACAAGCTTCATCAGCATCATCGCCAGCTGATTACCAATTTTTTTACAAGTTGATGTACGTCGTCACGACACAGATAGATCCTACGGCGACAGATATATTTAAGGGGTAGTGTCTGGATGGAAGCAACCGTGGTCTTACTTAAAGCTACAGCCCCAGCATTTGCCTGGTGTGAACATGACAAACCACGGGAAACCATATTTAGGGCTGCCGGCAGAGGGGTTCGAACCCACTCATGAGCTGTGGAACATCCCATTCATTAGGACAAGGCAATTTCCATCACCGGTTCTGAATTCATATCTGGATGGGTGTAGTTGGAGTTCGGTTACATGGCCTAATCATGTTTTTATTAATGTTATCTTACTCCTGTAGATACAGTACGTTACTGGAGCTTTCAGAGGATGTGTCGCTGCGACTACGCCGAACCAGGTGGATTTTACACGATGGTGCAGACATTTCCTCAACAGTGGACAGGACGATGTGGATCTATCAATTGGCCAGCCAGATCTCCAGACCTTATTCAAATGGATTTTTTTTTGTCTGGGGGACATGAAAAACAAAGTATATCGAACTGAAGTAACCACTATGGATGACCTTCGTTGAAGGTATTTCGATGCAGCCGAGGATATTCTGAACAACATTGGTGTCTTGGTTCGAATGCACCGCAACTGTATACGGAGAAGTGAAGCCTGCAGAGCAGCCCAGGGTGGTCACTGTGAACAATTGCTACGAGTTTCACTTTGGTATGTAGATGTTACGCCATTTCTGCAGCGTATTTACTTGGGAGTACAGTACAGAATCGATATAGTATTTTCAGACTCGATAGTTAGAAATTCTCATAAATCCGAGCAGAGAAATTGATCTATCGGTAACAAAAATTATAAATCGAGAGTTTTAGTGCGCGAGTGCCTTGTACGTGGCGAAAGCTGAACGCAACAGACGGAAGACGTGCTTGTTAAAACGCTAGGCACTGACCTTGAACGCTGTTCGGCAGTTCCTCATCCCTACCCTTCACGTGGTTTGGGTTCATTACATGTGTTCGAGCAGTTTATATTTTGTTTTTTATTCACTATGAGTTAAAACAGAATACACTTTGCGTTTTTAAGAGCCGATGATCTAAAAACAGCAATAATCATCATCACCATCATTATCATTACCACATTTAAAAATGAATAAAATGCTTGTTTCATATTCATCGCTACTGAAATAGGAACTATAAGTTAACAATGAACTGAAGAATGTTGCCTAGAGCGTTTTTTTATTTACAAAAGACAATATAGAATGTTTTTAGTGTAAGGTAATCTGTATGCTTTTGTTTTCTAAACTGTTGTACTGTAATGTTTAACTTTTAAATTTTTAAATGTATGTTTGTGGGTTACTGTAGTCACGTCCTAGTTCGTGAACCATGGGCAACGGCTGAGTGGTCTAGTAAGTGGTCCTGAGAATCGGGATACCAGTTGCTATGGAATGGGAGTGGGCATCTCGGACATATTCTGAGTCGTGGCCCTCCTTGTGCTCAGGCGGCTAGGACTATACAATTCACCGGTGGTCCATAACCCGTTAGAGGAGAGATCCTCACTTGGACTATGTGCAAGTAGGGCAGCATCCTGCTTCATGAATTAACCGAGCTCAGAACACTTTAAGCAAGCCTCGGACCTATGGGAGTAATGGAGTCCCACTCCCATTTGACAGGCGAGGGACTCCTTGGAAACAACTTGGCGAACGAAATGGAATTCGATGGGGAGCTATCAATATTAATGGGGCTTATGGAAGAAAAAATGTAGAACTGGCTGAGTCAGCAAAGAGGATGCATCTGGATGTGCTAGGAGCAAGTGATATTCGGGTAAGGGGAGATAATGAGGAAGAGATTATAAAATGTACTTGACGGGTGTTAGAAAGGGAAGGGCAGAGTCTGGGGTAGGGCTCTTTATCAGGAATACCATTGCACGCAACATAGTTTCTGTTAGGCACGTAAATGAGCGAATGATGTGGGTAGATTTGTCAGTGGGAGGAATTAGGACAAGAATTGTGTCCGTGTATTCACCATGTGAGGGTGCAGATGAGGATGAAGTTGATGATGATGCTTGTTGTTTAAAGGGGCCTAACATCGAAGGTCATCGGCCCCTAATGGAACGAGATGGACGAAATGACATATGATAGTTAAAATTTAAAACGTAGCCACTGATTAGAGTTTTAAAAAAATGCGATGAAAAATGAGTATGAAATTAAAACAATCAGTGGATCTAATTCGCAATGCCTTATTTTGGAACAAAAGAAGAAAAATTACAGGAGATAATGGAATAAGGCATTGCCTGCTAGTACAGATATATATACATACTTTACATTAGACGTTAAAAGAACACATTAAAATACGCAACACAAACTAAAATGAAGTCAATAGGATAAGAGCGTAATTGACACAAAGATACAAGCACAAAGGACATCATTACACACGATAAAACAGACCGCTATCCCTCATAAAGCGGATGACGAGGTCTGCTGACTGCTCGTCATCGCGCAAGATAAGGGAGATAGTACTCGGAAGGTTAAGACTACGGCGCAGATCGACCAGGTCCACGCACTCCGTAAGGATGTGTACCACGGTAAGATGGTCGCCGCAGGTACACACCGGAGGGGGTTCTCCTTTCAGTAGATGGGAGTGCGTCAAGATACCGTGGCCGATCCGAAGGCGACATAATACCACGGCTTCCCTCCGCGAAGCCCGAAGGGAAGTCCTCCATACCTTCGTTGTTCCTTTTATCGCTCTCAGCTTATTGGGAAGTGGGATGGCCTGCCACTCCATCTCCCAATGAGACATAACCAGATGTCTCAGCTGAGAGCGAATATCACTTGCTGGAACCTTGAAAGGCAACGGGGGCAGTGTAACTGCCTCCTTGGCAGCCTGATCTGCTAACTCGTTTCCCTCTATGCCCATGTGGCTGGGAAGCCACACAAACGTAATTCTGGTGCCGGCATCCGAACACCCGGCCAGCAGGTCCTGGATCCGCTGCACCAGAGGGTGTCGAGGGAAACAGGTATCAATAGCCTGAAGCGAACTCAAGGAGTCAGTACATACGAGAAAGTGTCGGCGCTCATTGTCGAGTGCGTACCGCAGAGCCTCACAGATAGCATAGAGCTCTGCCGTGTACACACTACAGGTGTCCGGAAGAGCAAAAAGAAACCGATCATTGTCGACAACGAACGCACAGCCCACCTTCGTATCTGTCCTTGAACCATCCGTGTAAACGACGACTGAACCTGGATAGCGGCCAAGAACGGACAGATAGATCCTCCGATAAATCGAAGGGTCCGTGTCTCCTTTCGGGCCAGTGTGCAAATCCAGGATGATTTCAGGTCGTCGTACAACCCACGGAGGTACCCCACTTGGTTGTCTGACAAGGCAAGGAATCGAAGGTACGTCAAACAATTCATAACTGCTATCCAAGCGTATCCCAACCGGCCGCGTCGCACGAGGATGAACAACGTACAACAAACGGTTGCCATTGCTGAATACGCAGGGATAGCTCGGATGAAGTGGCATCTGTCGCAAATTTGCAGCATACGAAAAAAGCATTTGCTGGCGCCTCAGGTGTAAAGGCGGCACACCAGACTCAGCGAGCAGGCTAGCGATGGGGCTAGTACGAAAAGCTCCCGTCGCCAACCTAACCCCGCTGTGGTGGATACTGTTCAGCTTCGCAAGAACGCTTGGTCTTGCAGAGCCATATGCTGCACTGCCGTAGTCTAACCGAGATAAAATGTGTGCCCGATAGAATCGCAGGAGCACCACGCGGTCAGCTCCCCAATTAGTGCTGCTAAGAAACTTCAAGAGGTTAAGCCTCTTGGTGCATTGCACTTTTAGCTCCCGCACGTGTGGCTCCCACGATAATTTACTGTCAAAAAGGAGCCCAAGAAATCGGTAGGTGTCAACAACTGGAAGAACGACATTACCTAGATAAAGCTCAGGATGAGGGTGAAGTGTACGTTGACGACAAAAGTGGACAACGGAGGTCTTTACGGCAGAAAACCGAAAGCCATGTTCTAAGGTCCACTTCTCCACCCTCCTAATAGCTTGCTGTAACTGTCGCTCTGCGACTGCCATACTGCACGAGCTATAGTGCAGAGCAAAATCATCCACATATAGGGACGGTATTACGGCTGGACCAGCAGCAGCGACAATACCGTTTATGGCAATCGCGAACAGAGTGACACTAAGAACCGATCCCTGTGGGACTCCATTTTCTTGAACGTGGTATTGCGAATATGTCCTCCCTACTCGGACACGGAATAGACGGAGGGACAAAAAATTCGCAATAAATACCGGCAAGTTACCTCGGAATCTCCATTGATGCAGGACTGAAAGGATGCCATATCGCCAGGTGGTGTCGTAGGCCTTCTCCAAGTCAAAGAAGACAGCTACCAAGTGCTGTTTGCGGAGAAACGCATCCTGGATAGAGCTCTCCAGGCGTACCAAGTGGTCTGTGGTGGATCGAGCGGCTCGAAATCCACATTGGTACTCGGACAAGAGTCCTTGTTTCTCCAGACACCACACGAGTCTGCGATTTACCATCCTCTCAAATAGCTTACACAGGCAGTTGGTAAGACAAATCGGCCTGTAACTTCCTGCATACTTAGGATCTTTGTCAGGCTTGAGGACAGGAATGACTATGCCCTCTCGCCACTGAGACGGAAAATCACCCTCCATCCAGATACGGTTGAACACACGAAGGAGATAGAGTAGACTATCATCACTAAGGTGCTTCAACATCTGGTTGTGGATGTTGTCCGGTCCAGGAGACGTGTCCTTGCAAAGCGCTAGGGCGCTGCGGAGTTCCCACTCCGTAAAGGGCACGTTGTAGTCCTCTGAAGCTTGAGAGGCAAAACTAAGGTGATGACGTTCTGCCTCTCGCTTCAGAGCGAGGAAATCAGGATTGTAATTCCCGGAGCCGGAGACATCCGCGAAATGACTAGCAAGATGGTTAGCAATCGCGAGGGGATCAGTGGCGACACTGCCTGCAATGGAAATTCCCGGTACAGCAGATGATCCTTGAATACCCGAAAATCGTCGAAGTTTCGTCCACACTTGAGATGATGGAGTATGTGACGTCATGGACGACACATATCTCTCCCATGAAGCCTTCTTACTTTGTCGAATAAGAACTCGCGCCTTAGCGCGGAGTTTCTTAAATGCTACCAAGTTGGCCACAGTAGGCTGTCTACGGTAACGCTTATGAGCGCGACGGCGTTCTTTGATGGCTGCTGCTATTTCATCGTTCCACCAAGGAACGAGTTTTCGGCGAGGGGTCCCCGAGAAAAACGGAATGGACTCCTCAGCAGCAGCAAGAATAACTTGGGTGATGTAAGTTATTTCCTCGCCGACGGTCCGCCTGACATCATCGTTAAAGACAGCTAGTGATGTGTACTTTGGCCAATCAGCATGTTTAAGAATCCATCGAGGGGGAGCCTCGACGGGTTTATGATTCAACAAAGTAAGAACGATGGGAAAATGGTCACTGTCACAGAGATCATCGTGTGCATTCCACCGAAACAGTGGAACCAACGTTCGGCTGCATAGACTAACGTCTATGCGAGAATATGTGCCGTAACGTACACTAAAGTGAGTTGGTTCCCCTGTGTTCAAAACACATAAATCCAGATCTGATAGAAGTGTTTCCAGCTCTCTTCCTCGGGGGCAAGGCGTCTCAGAGCCCCATATGGGGTGATGGGCGTTAAAATCGCCCAATAAGAGGAAGGGTGGTGGAAGCTGATCCATAAGATCAGCGACATCGTTGATGTTCAGATGCTGGCCTGGTGGAAGATAAACATTACACACTGTTGCTATGACAGGCAGCGAGACGCGAACAGCTACAGCCTCAAGAGGGGTTCTTAATGGAACCTCTTCGCTGTAGCTATCAGAACGTACAAAAATGCCAACGCCTCCGGAAGCCCGGTGAGCATAGTATCGTTCTGTCGAGTATAGTTTGAAATTCCTCAAGACCGTGTGATGACCAGGTCGGAAATTGGTCTCCTGAATACAGACTATACTCGCTGCGTACTCACTAATAAGCTGACGTAACTCAGCAAGATGCCTGTCATAACCGTTACAATTCCACTGTAACAGTGCCATAGTGTGGACTATAAAAGGAGTGTTAGGTTATGAGCGACAAAATGCTCGTAAGCCTAAACACTATCTAGTTCTACATCCGTAGATGTAGAGGACAGCGCGACATCCATCCCGTCATCAAAAGATGGCAGGGGTGCCGCCCAGAACATCGACGCTTTTCGGGCGCGAGGGGGTCCCCTACGAGGAGAGCGCGCAGGTTTGGGAGCAGGAGTGCCTCCCGGCGCAGATTCATATCCCCCAGGTGGAGGGCATGACTTCTCCTTCGCAGGGGAAGTCCGAGAGCGCTCAGGACGGGCGCTCTTCTTCCCCTTTTTCTTTTCAAGTTTAGACGGGCTGGGAGATGGTTTCCCAGCCCTGGTCAACGAAGCCGCCTCCGCCGGCTGGGGCACGACTTTCGTCGACCTCCTAGGGGGGGGAGACTTAGTCTTCCCCCCTTGCTGTGCCGGCTGGCAGTTCCCAGCCGGCACAGACTTCTGGTTGGTCGAAGGTGGGCTGGTCCCCCCCTTCGAGCTTTGACTATTTGCGACGTTGCTGGGAGCAGCAACAGTCGCCTTGGGCGCAGCGGTCTGGACAGGTGTCTTGGTCGTAAATGACGAACCTGGAAGACTCTGAGCTATCAAGCTATAGTCGAGTGTACGGGCAGGTGTATTCGTAGAATTAAACTTACGGCGCGCTTCCTGGTAGGAAAGACCATCCAGGGTCTTGATCTCCTGGATCTTCTTCTCACTCAGGTATGTCGGACAGTTCCGATCCCGAGGAGAATGAAAACCGGAGCAGTTAGTGCACTTGTATGGAGTTGTGCACTCCTCCGCGCCGTGAGCTACTCGTCCACATGTACCACATACAGCCTGATTCGAACAGCGAGAGACCATATGTCCGAATCGCTGGCATTGATAGCATCGCATAGGAGGCGGGATGTACGGCCTCACATCGCAACGATAAGTTGTTACCTTGACTTTCTCTGGTAACACTGACAACTTGAAAGAGACAATGAAGGCACCAGTGGCAACGTCTTCACCGTTGACTTTGCGCGTAATGCGCCGGACGTGTGTCACGCCGCGGTTCTTCATGTCTTCCATCAACTCGTCGTCAGTGTTCAAAATAAGGTCGCGGTGAAAGATGACTCCGCGAACCAGGTTCAAGGACTTATGCTCCTCCACTTTGACGGGGATGTCGCCAAAGTGCTCGCACTTAAGCAACTGATCAGCTTGCAGTGCTGTACGAGTTTTTAGAAGCAAACTACCGTTGCGCATTTTCTTTAGTTCCTCCAGTTCGCCATAGACGCCTTCGATGTGTCTACTAAACAGGATCGACTTCACCAGCTTAAAATCGTGCCCATCGGTTCTGGTAGCGACCAGAAACCTAGGGAAGCTGGATCCCATTCCTTCACGCTGCGCATGTTCCCAGGGAGTTGAACCTCTCAGGGAAGCAAAAGTTAAAGACTTAGGTGGGCGACCACCTTGGGAGAGCCGACTTCGTTTGGAAGCCATGCCCGATAGCATCCTCCCCGAATGCCACCCACTCCGATCAGGGGTCTCTGTAGCCGAACCAAGCAGCCAAGGCAATACCCACCTGGTCGTAGCAGGTATTGCCCGGGGTCCGATGTTGAACGATGCCTAATACGGGATGACTGAGGCAATGAGCACTAGGACTCCCTTCCTCCAGTCACCCGCAATAGCATGTACCCCATAGCGTGTACAGAGCACTAACAATAGGAAAAATAAATAAAAATAATTAATAATAATATGTCCTTCTGGCATTCGGCTGTGCGGGGACCTGCGTTGTCAGGCGGATACCACTGCCCGGGTACATGATACTCCCACCCGCCGCGTCCTGGGTGGTTGCTGGCACGGGCTTTCGAGCGTAGTCGCACACATAGGAGCTCCATCGCCGGGCAGCACGCACATCAAATTTTGAATGGTCTACATCTGACCCTCGGAAAAATAATAAAAAAATAAAGAGGGGACCATGGCCACATGACCCTTTAAGTCGCCTTCTACGACAGGCAGGGATTACCTATGGATGTATTCAGCCTCTCCCATCCACAGGAGGTCCATCACATTATACCAACCGCAATCCATGTCCACGCCAAGGTCGCCCCTTTTTGTCGCCTCTTACGACAGGCAGGGGATACCGCGGGTGTATTCTGCATGTGTGTCCCCCACCCGCAGGGGGTAGTGTGTTTGGTCCGCGAGAGGTATTTTATTTCCCTCAAGTCCGCCGGCAAGCCGGTTAGGACCCCCCTATCCGCCACCTGGGACGCGCCACGTGGGAGTATCACCTCTCCCCCTGCTACGCCATCGTAGTAGGTTCGTGGAGGATGAAGTTGACAAGTTTTATGAAGCATTGAGTGACATCCTGGTCAGGGTCAACAGCAAGGATAGAACAGTGCTAATGGGCGATTTTAATGCGAGAGTTGGGAATAGAACTGAAGGATACGAAAGGGTGATTGGTAAATGTGGGGAAGATATGGAAGCTAATGGGAATGGGAAGCGTTTGCTGGACTTCTGTGCTAGTATGGGTTTAGCTGTTACGAATACATTCTTCAAGCATAAGGCTATTCACCGCTACACATGGGAGGCTAGGGGCACCAGATCCATAATAGACTATATCTTAACGGACTTTGAATTCAGGAAATCTGTTAGGAATGTACGAGTTTTTCGCGGATTTTTCGATGATACAGACCACTACCTGATCTGTAGTGAACTAAGTATCTCTAGGCCTAGGGTAGAGAAAGTGAAATCTGTCAGCAAACGAATAAGAGTAGAAAATCTCCAGGACGAGGAAATTAGACAGAAGTACATGGATATGATCAGTGAGAAGTTTCGAACAGTAGACAGTAAGCAGGTTCAGGATATAGAAAGTGAATGGGTGGCATACAAGGATGCTGTAGTAGAAACAGCAAGGGAATGCCTAGGAACAACTGTGTGTAAAGATGGGAAAAGGCGAACATCTTGGTGGAATGATGAAGTGAGAGCAGCCTGTAAACGTAAAAAGAAGGCTTATCAGAAATGGCTCCAAACAAGGGCCGAGGCAGACAGGGATTTGTACGTAGATGAAAGAAACAAAGCGAAACAAATAGTTGTTGAACCCAAAAAGAAGTCATGGGAAGATTTTGGTAATAACCTGGAAAGGCTAGGTAAAGCAGCAGGGAAACCTTTCTGGACAGTAATAAAGAATCTTAGGAAGGGAGGGAAAAAGGAAATGAACAGTGTTTTGAGTAATTCAGGTGAACTCATAATAGATCCTAGGGAATCGCTGGAGAGGTGGAGGGAATATTTTGAACATCTTCTCAATGTAAAAGGAAATCATCCTGGTGGTGTTGCAAACAGCCAAGCTCATGGGGAGGAGGAAAATGATGTTGGTGAAATTATGCCTGAGGAAGTGGAAAGGATAGTAAATAAACTCCATTGTCATAAGGCAGCGGGAATAGATGAAATTAGACCTGAAATGGTTAAGTATAGTGGGAAGGCAGGGATGAAATGGCTTCATAGAGTAGTAAAATTAGCATGGAGAGTTGGTAAGGTACCTTCCGATTGGACAAAAGCAGTAATTGCACCTATCTATAAGCAAGGGAACAGGAAGGATTGCAGAGGTGCCAACTATTACGGATTGTCCGTAATGATTTCGGATTTCACTTCGCGATTACGGCATTACGGTCGAAGGGGAAATTATTACGGAAAAGCAACCTTGTCACGATAAAAATTAGTTTCTGCGAAAAAAAGGAAAGAAGTAAAAAATGTTCGATCTCTTAGAGCATTACTGGTCAACCCGCCTCGTTTCAATGCTTGTACGTTGGCTACCAAACATATTTGGCAGTTATTTGGTCGTCACTTCCTTTTGTTTCCCGCGAGCGTTGTGAAATCACGGCCAGCTACATAGATATATGCTGCTCTCTTAGCTAGAATGACGCGGGAAATACGTGACGTATCAAGTCGGCCGTGAGGTAGGCCCTACTCCTTGCCAACTCGGTACTCCTTGCTTTGTTGTTCTCCAGTGCGCACATTCGGCTCTCTGTTGTGTTCGTAGAAAGAATGGTATACTCGTATATTTAGCGCATTTCAATTCTAATTATCCTAGACGTTGATTCGAAAAGTAGTGATTGGTTTTGTGAAATGAAGCGGAGCAATTGTCAAATTGCATCTTCTTCTAAGAAGACAGCAGTGTTACAGAAATATCGAGACGGTTACACAAAGGAATGGCCATGCTTGCTTGCCTCACGTGTTAGTGAAAACCACGTGTTCTGTAGTGTGTGTTCGTGTGATTTCTCTGTGGCTCACGGTGGACGAGATGATTGCAGAAGACACATAGAATCCAAGAAACATCACACATACGGTGAATCAAAATTACGAAACCAGTCTGTTTCATCGTTCTTCGTAAAAGGTAATGAAACTGCGGTGACAAATGCCGAATTATTGTTCACATCATTTCTTTTGGAGCATAATATTCCGCTATCAGTTTCAGACCACGCTGGAAATTTGTTTAGATCAATGTTCCCCGACTCAAAAATATGGTTGTGCAAGAACTAAAACCTCTGCTTTAGTTCAATACACGGCATCTGAGGCAAAACAGGAATTAAGTGAACTTTTGCAAATAACGCCATTTTCCTTGGCTACTGATGGTAGTACGGATTCAAATGCAGTTAAACTTTATCCTATAGTTGTCTCTTTCTTTAATGCTCAGAGAGGTCAAATATCAACTCTTCTATTGTCATTGTTAGAGAGTAGTGACAATACTGGTGAGGGAATTTTCTCTGTAATTAATAGTGAATTGTCTTCCTTAGCCATTCCATGGGAAAATTGCATTTCTTTTTCATCTGACAATGCATACATAATGAGAGGGGCAAATAAAGGTGTTGCCAAATTTGTGAAAAACAGACATTCTTCTGTTTATGTCCCGGGTTGTTCATGTCATCTCATACACATCTGTGCGCAAAAGCATCAGCCCAATTGCCAGTCAATGTAGAGAACTTTTTGGTTCAGTTATATTACTATCTTGACAAGAGTTCTAAAAGACAAAACACGTTGAAAGTTTATCAGGCTGTTTGTGGCACAGAGGGTCACAAAATTTTGAAATATGTTAGTACCCGTTGGCTCTCGCTTCTTCAGTCTATTGATAGAGTTCTTGAGCAGTGGGAAGCTTTGACACTCATGTTTTGTAGTGAGACCCACCATAAAAGTGAGACCACCAAGCAATTTGAAACTGTGAAATCTTTCATACAAGACCCACACACAAAACTGTTTTGCTACTTTCTTCAGAGTACACTTCCTGTTTTTAACTCTGTGAATATATTTCTGCAACAAGATGCTCCAGCCATACATCTTCTTAGGAGGAAACTTACTGGTCTTTTAACTGACCTATTGGTCAGATTTGTTCAGCCATGTTCTCTTCAGTCAGAATCTACCTCCCTTTTGAGAGTCGAATTCAAGAGGAGGAAATACCAGAAAGCCAATGAGGACTTGGTAATTGGAGCAAAAGCTAGGGCATACTTGAAAGATAATGACTGTGATGAAGAGATGTTTTATGTGGCAGCTTGCAGTTACATTACCAGGAAATTTCCCCTTGATGATGAATTTCTTCATCATGCCGAAGTTGTAGACATCTCTCTCAGAACGAAGGTTTCCTATTCATCTCTTGAATACTTTGTTCGACGATTCCCAACTTTGGTCAAAGAAAGTGAACATGACAAACTTGAAGAGGAATTTTCAGTTTACCAGTGCGATACTTTCCCGGAATATATTGTACATGGACCTAACATTGATGTGAATTGGGGCAAGATTGCAGAGCTTAAAAATGAAAGTGGACAGATTAAGTATAAAACCTTAAGTAATGTTGTATTTGCAGTACTAAGTATACCTCATAGTAACTCTCCCACAGAAAGAGTTCAGTGTTGTTAGGAAAAATCAGACAGAATTCAGGCCTACACTAAGTACATCTACACTGGAATCGCTTATGGTTCTGAAGACGAAAATGTCATCTCAGGGGGAAGTATGTTACAAGAAAACCTACACCGAAAAGCAGCTGCTGGGTGCGAAAAAAGCTACAAAGAATTTTTTATCGCAGAACTAACAGGTAATGAGCAAATTTTATTGTGTTATATGATATACTTTAGAATAGATTGCTGTAGGGCAAACGGGGTGCTTTGGATTTAACTCGTAAAAGTTTTTGGCGGGGGGGAGGGGGGTGGTTAAAAATGGGATTACTGATAACCCACTTCAAAGGTTGGCACCTCTGGGATTGCAACAACTATCGAGGTATCTCATTGATTAGTATACCAGGCAAAGTATTCACCGGCATCTTGGAAGGGAGGGTGCGATCAGTCGTTGAGAGGAAGTTGGATGAAAACCAGTGTGGTTTCAGACCACAGAGAGGCTGTCAGGATCAGATTTTCAGTATGCGCCAGGTAATTGAAAAATGCTACGAGAGGAATAGGAAGTTGTGTTTATGTTTCGTAGATCTAGAGAAAGCATATGACAGGGTACCGAGGGAAAGATGTTCGCCATACTGGGGGACTATGGAATTAAAGGTAGATTATTAAAATCAATCAAAGGCATTTATGTTGACAATTGGGCTTCAGTGAGAATTGATGGTAGAATGAGTTCTTGGTTCAGGGTACTTACAGGAGTTAGACAAGGTTGTAATCTTTCACCTTTGCTGTTCGTAGTTTACATGGATCATCTGCTGAAAGGTATAAAATGGCAGGGAGGGATTCAGTTAGGTGGAAATGTAGTAAGCAGCTTGGCCTATGCTGACGACTTGGTCTTAATGGCAGACTGTGCCGAAAGTCTGCAATCTAATATCTTGGAACTTGAAAATAGGTACAATGAGTATGGTATGAAAATTAGCCTCTCGAAGACTAAATTGATGTCAGTAGGTAAGAAATTAAACAGAATTGAATGTCAGATTGGTGATACAAAGCTAGAACAGGTCGATAATTTCAAGTATTTAGGTTGTGTGTTCTCCCAGGATGGTAATATAGTAAGTGAGATTGAATCAAGGTGTAGTAAAGCTAATGCAGTGAGCTCGCAGTTGCGATCAGCAGTATTCTGTAAGAAGGAAGTCAGCTCCCAGACGAAACTATCTTTACATCGGTCTGTTTTCAGACCAACTTTGCTTTACGGGAGCGAAAGCTGGGTGGACTCAGGATATCTTATTCATAAGTTAGAAGTAACAGACATGAAAGTAGCAAGAATGATTGCTGGTACGAACAGGTGGGAACAATGGCAGGAGGGTACTCGGAATGAAGAGATAAAGGCTAATTTAGGAATGAACTCGATGGATGAAGCTGTACGCATAAACCGGCTTCGGTGGTGGGGTCATGTGAGGCGAATGGAGGAGGATAGGTTACCTAGGAGAATAATGGACTCTGTTATGGAGGGTAAGAGAAGTAGAGGGAGACCAAGACGACGATGGTTAGACTCGGTTTCTAACGATTTAAAGATAAGAGGTTTAGAACTAAATGAAGCCACAACACTAGTTGCAAATCGAGGATTGTGGCGACGTTTAGTGAATTCTCAGAGGCTTGCAGACTGAACGCTGAAAGGCATAACAGTCTATAATGATAATGTATGTATGTATGTATGTATGTATGTATGTATGTATGTATGTATGTATGTATGTATGTATGTATGTATGTGAAAATTTTCTTGTACACAGGCGTTTTCGTGTACGTTCGTAAATCTGTGCTTTTCTATTCGAGATAGCCTTGTTACCGTCCACCCGGAATTACGGAGCCCCTACTGTATGTTAGTTCATTCTTTTCTACAACAGGGTCTTACTATTACGACTGTGGTTCCTACGAGCACGCCATTCATGTCTGTGTCACTAATGTGAGCCTTGTTCGGCTATGTCCTGCTTTACTATGTGGCTCTCGTTACCATCGTCTTCTTTTTCTTCTCCTTCTTCTACTGAAGCAGTATGTCTTAACAGATGCATTCCACCGGCATCATCTTAAAACGCAGTAGCGTAATCTGCTGCAATCTTTTATTAACATCATCATAGTAAAATATAGGATGTAGGATGTAGTTGTGGCGGAATCTTCTTAGATATGTTCGACATCTGTGAATTGTGTATAATTTGATAACTCATCTTGTACTCATGAAAGCGACCGTCGGCCTGGCGTTCAGGTTAATAGCTACATGTCTCCCACGTATAACCTTGTTTAAGTTTATCAGAATTGATGTGTTGTTTCATGTTTGTATACAAAACCTGTTTTGTCACACTTCGTCCTCTCGTGCTAACCAGAATACTAGGTTACAGCTGACTCGTCCCCAAGAGCTGTAGGGAAGACCGGGGCTAGTTGTTACACGGGGCAAGTTGTTACATTTTAATTTTAAAACAGCCGCCAGTAGTATACCTTCGCCCTTCCACCAGATAGTGTCACCTGTCGGTCCGGTTCGCCTTTCAACCCGCCACTCGTCGCATTCAGCCACGCAGCGTTTATGTGAACAAATGTATATTTCGTGTCTCCGAGTAATTTCTTTGTTAACAGAATATTGTTTCGTAGATTGTAAGCATCAACAGATTTGGATTCAATAATGATATCAATAATTCATTCACATTTAAGGTGTCAGTATATTCACAAAATCTGAATTGTGATATTATGGTGATGATGTAAGCTGCGAAACAAAATGGCGTCACAGGGGGCTAGTTGTTACAGTAAGCTGGGGTTAACAACTGTAACAACTTGCCCCTGACTAGATTTTAACGTATATCAAGTACGTAGGATGCATATAGCTTACTTTTTACAGGCGATATGAGGAATTATAAACGGAAGACAGATAGAGGCAGTACGCCAAAAGTGTGTCACATGGAGGCGGCGAAGCAAGTGTTCGCTGGTTCGTGTTCCCTACGGAAGGCGGCACAAGCATATGGAATAAATTTTATGACATTACAGAGATTTTGTTAGAAACTTGAGAAAGGAACGTCAGGTGAGCTGTTTAGTTCCCATCATTCAGATAATGAAATAAATACATTACAGTAATTAATTCAATCATAGGTATGCAAAAATGTTGCTTTATTTGCAGTGGTAGGATTATAACAATTTTAGGATGTAATTCTATTTTTTCACTCTTCATGGCACACGTTATATTTTACCGTAGTCAAATTTCTTTAATAAAGACGAATATATCCCCTTACGTCTTTTTCAGAATCTGGACAGTCCGTTGTACTTAGTGTCGGATACAAAATACCTCGTCAAGTCTTCTCTGATTACCAAGAGTTTGATCTTGCAGAATACATAAAGAAAGCATCAAAACTTCATTATGGTCTCTCAACAAAAGAGGCCCGACACTTAGCGTACCAATATGCTGTGAAGAATAAGTGACTATCCCATTTGGTTGGAGTGAAACAGAACAAGCTTCTTGTGTTTGGCTATCAAACGACAAAGTAAGTTGTCTATCCGGACACCACAGGCAACGAGTTTAATAGGCACAACGTGGGAACATTTTTAACAAACTGAATGTCGTGTATGACCGGTATAAGTTTCAGTGTCATGAAGTGTACAATGTGGACGAAACCGCTGTAACAACTGTTCAAAACCCAACCAAGATACTTGCAAGGAAAGACGTGAAACAAGTTGGTTCTGTGACATCTGCGGAGAGGGGTGCCTTAGTTACCATTGCTGTGGCTGTAAGTGCAAGTGGAAATTCAGTGCCGCCCTTTTTCGTGTTCCCAAGGAAGAATTTCAGAGATCATTTTATCGCTAACGGACCCGAAGGAAGTGCAGGATCGGCAAATAAATCGGGATGGATGACAGGTCAAGATTTTCAGTCCTTCATGACACATTTCATTACTCACTTCAGGTCTACCAAGGAGAAAACAGTTCTTCTTCTTCTGGATAACCATCAGTCTCACCTTTGACAGCCAGATCTTTTCAGACGATGATTTCTTGCCTTCTGCTGTTACTGATCTTCCACTCCAAGAGACACACAGAGAACAGTGTTCTGCAGATCTTGATGCTTTATTGCCAATTTTGAACAGCTATGAATGCAGCGACCCTTATGCATCGTCTCCTACACCAGGACCTTCTTCAACTACTCTTCACGTAAGTCCAGAAGAATTAAGGCCATTTCCTAAGGCAGTGTTATAACGGAGGCAGAAAAGCGTGAATCCAGCAAACGGCGCAAGTAGTTCACAGAGGGACCTAAAAAAGTGGAACATGTGGCCAAAATATCAAGAAACCCTTCCGGAGAACAGAATCATCGGAGGAAGAAGACGACTGCTTTTGTATTCAGCGTGCTGAGCCTTACTCCCACTCTAGGCCACCAACAAAACGGCTTCAGTGTACTCGATGCCACCAATGGGCACATGACCGTTGTGCCAAATTTGACAAGTTCTATATTTGCGTGAACTGTAACTCTGATGACTTCGAGTGTGAGTCATCAGATTAGTTGAGAACAATGAAAAACTCATCAAAGAATAAAAAGTTTGATCATAAAATTAGCAATTTCACATTAGTAATGTAACGTAAAATGACATACTGTCACCAACGTATCCATAATAAATAAATAATTAATATAGTCTATTTAGGATATGTACTGTTTTCAAACCCCTGTAACAACAAGCCCCATATAGTGTAACAACATGCCCCATTGTGGGGTAAGTTGTTACACTATGCATATTTTCAAATAATTGCAAAATGCATATAAATATATAGCTGAATGACCGTAAAAAAATTGATCATTTAACCTGAAGGGCAGTAGTAACCCATTACGTTAGCGTTCATATACTACGTACGGTATGTCGAAAAAAAAATATTTTGAAAAATTGTAACAACTGACCCCGGTCTCCTCTACCTGGTTCTCGTCTTACGCATAGTAATCTGTAGTTAACTACTGCGACGGATATTGCCTCACGTGACGTACATTTCTTCTTGTTTCCTCCTAAACCACGCGTATTTCACTATTTTCTACCACGTATTTCAGCTCTTAATGATCTGATAATAATAATAATAATAATAATAATAATAATAATAATAATAATAATAATAATAATAATTGTACCGGGAGGTACAACCCAAAGCCGCGCATTCAAATTCAGCGCCTAAATGAACTCCTCTATTGGTAAAACAGGGAAACTGAAACTACACCAAAGTAGAACTTTACACAGAAGATGTCAGAAATATGATGTAATATTGTTATTGTAAAGTTTCCTAAACGGACTGAATTTCTCCTAGTTTTGTTTGCTATACATCAAGACGTTTGGACATTTCTCCACAGATGACACTACAAAAGAACTATGATCACGCACACTGGTGCTAAATGTAAGAAGTTATAATTTAAATCAGTTTGGTATTTCTAGGTTTTTGTAACTGACTGATGTTCATTTATTTTTGGGTTGGCAATATTTCCCTTTTCTTTCCGCCAGTTTTGAATCTAGCCAATCACTAATTTCTGTAATTAATTTTCCACCTATCACATGCTTCTTGTTCGATTTTGAGTGTTACTTTTGAATTTAACCAATAAAATTGAGAGGGTGCGGCTGGTTTAGTCTTGAATGATCTCGAACCTTCCCTGAGGGTTTATAAACTGCGGCGTTTCACGTTTCTTGGCCAATTGATCGTCATCTTTCTGAGTGTCTGTGTCAAAGAAGGAGGCGGGCGGCCTCTTTCATCGGTAAACAGAACATCTACAAGGTAATGACTACATAAATTCTTTCTTTCTTTCTTTCTTGCTACCTCCGCAGTTTAACCCGAGGGAAAGGTCCGACTCTTTAGTTATGCAACAAGCTTTTCTAAAATGTAACTCTTTTTCGGCTAATGTAAAACCTTCATAAAATCCTTAACTGTAAATCGGGGATAGAGAGTGATGTTCCCTCCCGAGCTCCCCTTCATCTTGGTTTGGGGTGACAACTTTTTTCTCTAACCGTTTTTCCTACCGTAAAGTGTTAAAGTAATTTCTATACGAGTAACCTCAGTAGTTTGGAAATAGCCCCAGTTTCATCGGCCTAGAGCCCCATAGGTAGAGGCATGATTTTTTCGCATTAACGATAAACGCGACAAAAAATATTTTGAAGCGAATTTGCGATATCTTTACGGATCATATGTTTCTGGTTAAGAAAATATGGATATTATGTTCGCGAATTAAAGCGATAAGGCCATTTTAAAGCGAAATTCAATTATTTCGCGATAAGCGCGATATTACAGCGAAATCTGTAGTGAATAACGAACTTGACATTTTGTTCCAAGATTATGTGTGAAAAGAAAAGGAAGAGCGAACAACGGTTCATCAACAGGAAAGAAATATGTTATTAATGTTCTGGAAAATCTCTAAGACATGGCATCAAAGAAAAGGGGTTGGCTCCAGGCTTCTTGCCAAACGAAATGTTTGAAATGTTGTTCTTGTGTTGGCTGTAATCCCATCCCAGCCTGATTCCTCACGGCATTAAGCAATCCTGTAATCCCTAATGACGTCTACAAGCAGCACAATTGACTGGTGTAATTCGGCTTCGTGGTCAGGTAAAATTAAGAAAGTGATCACAGACAGTAGCGAAGATGGGTCGCTCGACAAGTGTTACGGTGCACAGCAGAGCTAAACAGTTTGCGAGTGAAGATTTATACATTTCGGAAAGCAATATTTTAATGTGTAGATATTGTAATGTTCGTATCGAGTGGGAGAAATGAGATATTGTCTCAAAACGTTGTTTTAAAAATAAGGAACATTCAGAACGTAAATTTAGCACTCCAACAGTGAAACTGCAGGCAACAATAGACCTCCCATTAGATATGCAAAAGAGAGCTAAGAGTAAAAAAATAGAATGTATTCACGAAACAACAGCGATGCTACTCAAAGCTAACATCCCGCTGGAGAAGGTAGACGGCACTGCAGTCCGGAAATGGCTTCAAAAGCATGTACCAGGTATATACAGTCCATCAATTAAACGACCACAATCAACGATCAGTGATAGTAAGACTAGGTTTTCTAAGACCTCTTTCTGATAAACATTTTTCTTGTTTATATTGGTTAGGATTTGGAGACCTTCCCACAGCCAACCAACTAAGGAAACAATGATTAATTTTAGAATTTCATTAAAGCGAAATTAAAGCGATACGGCAATGTCTATTTCGCGAAATAACGCGAAAATTAGTATCCTTCTCGCGAAACCGTTCAAAAATTAATGCGAAAAAATCATGCCTCTACCCATAGTTTTTTTTAGTGTTCATTTCTAGGAGTGCAAGTAGACGCCTCCATTTATTTTGTGATCGGGCCATTAATTTAAACTGTTAATCTTATTCCACGAAGGCCCAGTAGGTTGGGTATTTAATGACCCTGTAAAAATAAGTTCCATTTTTAAATGGTGGTTTGAGAGACCCGAGATTTTTGATGTTGCCTTGAGGAGGCAGTATGGAACCGAGAGCCTGTTAGCTCTTTTTCAAATTTTGTAATTCTAAACAGTTCCTCTAGAAGGCTAGAAATTTTATTTTGGGGAGCAAGTGCTCCATGAATTTGGGGATTTCTGCCTTTAACTAAATAATTCTCCTTCCATTTGTAAAATTTTAAAACTAGGGGCTTGAAGTCCAAAGCGTTACGGTTCTGAATCTTGGATTTTTCCTAATCTGGTTTCTAGCTTGGCATTCTACCTGGTTGTTTTTTCCCTTGTGGAAATTTGTTTGTATTTACATAATTTAAAAAAAATATAACCTTTGTTAAAGTTTTATTTCAGTTCCTGACATTGTAGTTAGACCCATTCACTCCGGTACCTTCTTTCACCTCTGCGTTCCACGTATACCCCGAAACAAGTGGTAGCAGAGCGTAGTTGAATGGGTCTCAATTAAGGCCTTTTCACGGCTAAATATAGAATCCGTACCAAACTCTAAGAATTTTCTCGGTCGCACGAATTTATTTTTCCTAAATTTGTAAATTACCTATCATCATGTCTGGCCCTCGCGAAGTCCTCCATCCCGGCTACTTGCGCAAGGAGGAATTGATCTATGAGTTACTGATTAGAAATGTTCAATCTGGGGGCACGTTTGCGGCAGATACAACCAAACTTAAAGAGTCATTAGAATTACGTATTTGTATCCCAACTTTGGGGGGGAAGAAATTGATGAGGCTCTCTCCACTATCACCGACAATACCACTGAACTAGCATCTGTAGTTAGTTTTCTTGAAGTGAGTGACCCATCCCCCAATCAACTTAAAGAGTGCAGGCTGACTGTTAAATTTTTATAACAGGTTTGGCGATCTATTGTCTCTAAAGTTAAAAGAAGGTCGTCCTAAGGACGCGAGTAATTTAGTTGATCTATCAAAAATGTCAAAGTTAGTCAATTGTTGTCTGGGGCAGCTGCTCCCAAAACTGACCAAGCCATTGTGATAAACATCGCGAGTGAGGAGGATTCTTCCAAGAAAGTAGAAAATCCGTGGCAACTCAACAAACTTCTGCCCCATTCGAAAACGAGTCTGATCGTCTACATCAATTCCACCACGAACCTACTGAGCTGGCGTAGCAGGGGAGAGGTGATACTCCCACGTGGCGCATCCCAAGTGGCGGACCACGAACCTACTACGCTGGCGTAGCAGGGGGAGGGGTGATACTCCCACGTGGCGCGTTCCAGGTGACAGATAGGGTGTCCTAACCGGCTAGCCCGCGGACTTGAGGGAAATAAAATACCTCTCGCGGGCCAAACACACTACCCCCAGCGGGTGGGAGACGCACATGTAGTATATACGCGCGGTATCCCCTGCCTGTCGTATGAGTCGACTAAAAGGGGCGACCGAGGCGCGGACATGGATTGCGGTTTGGTATAACGTGTTGGACCTCCTGTGGATGGGAGGGGTTGAATACATTCACATGTAATCCTTGCCTGTAGTACAAAGCGACTTACGGGGTCATGTGTCCATTGTCCCCTCTTTATATTTTACTATTTTTCCGAGGGTCAGATGTAGACCATTTCAAATTTTGATGTGCGTGATGACCTGAGATGGGCCTCTTACGTGTGCTGCTACGCCAAAAAGCCCGCAATTGCCCATCCACGAACATTGCGGGTGGGAGCGCCATGTACCTTGGCAGTAGTATCCGCCTGACAACACAGGTCCCCGCACAGCCGAATGCCAGAAGGACATATTATTATTAAATATTTTCTTACTTTTTTCCTCTATATTTAGTGCTCTGTACACGCTATGGGGTACATGCTATTGCGGGTGACTGGAGGAAAGGAGTCTTAGTGCTCATTGCCTCAGTCATCCGGTATTAGGCATCTTCCAACATCAGACCCCGGGCAGTACCTGCTATGACCAGGTGGGTATTGCCTTGGCTGCTTGGTTCGGCTACTGAGACCCCTGATCGGAGTGGGTGGCATTCGGGGAGGAAGTTTTCGGGCATGGCTTCCAAACGAAGTCGCCCCTCTCAAGGTGGTCCCCCACCTAAGTCTTTAACTTTTGCTTTCCTGAGAGGTTCAACTCCATGGGAACATGCGCAGCGTGAAGGAATGGGATCCAGCTTCCCTAGGTTTCTGGTCGCTACCAGAACCGATTGGCATGATTTTAAGCTGATAAAGTCAATCCTTCTTAGTAGACACATCGAAGGCGTCTACGGCGAACTTGAAGAACTCAAGAAAATGCGCAACAGTAGTTTGCTTATGAAGACTCGTACAGCACTGCAAGCTGATCAGTTGCTTAAGTGCGACCACTTTGGTGAAATCCCCGTCAAAGTGGAGGAGCATATGTACTTGAATCTGGTTCGCGGAGTCACCTTTCACCGCGACTTTATTTTGAACACTGACGACGAGTTGATGGAAGACATGAAGAACCGTGGCGTGACACATGTCCGGCGCATTACGCGCTAGGTCAACGGTGAAGACGTTGCCACTGGTGCTTTCATTGTCTCTTTCAAGTTGTCAGTGGTACCAGAGAAAGTCAAGGTAACAACTTATCGTTGCGATGTGAGGCCGTACATACCGTCTGCTATGCAATGCTATCAATGCCAGCGATTTAGACATATGGTATCTCGCTGTTCGAATCAGTCTGTATGTGGTACATGTGGATGAGTAGCTCACGGCGCGGAGGAGTGCACAACCCCGTAGAAGTGCACTAACTGCTCCGGTCTTCATTCACCTCGGGATCTGAACTGTCGACATATCTGATTGAGAAGAACATTCAGGAGATCAAGACCCTGGATGGTCTTTCCTACCAGGAAACGCGCCGTAAGTTTAATTCTACGAATACACCTGCCCGTACACGCGGCTATAGCTTGATAGTTCAGAGTCTTCCAGGTTCGTCATTTACTACATCGTCACCTCTGCTGATCGCTGCGTCCAAGGTGACTGTTGCTGCTCCCAGCAAAGTCGCATAAAGCTCGAAGGGGGGGGGGGGACCACCCGAACTTCGACCAACCAGAAGTCTGTGCCGGCTGGGAACTGCCAGCCGGCACAGCAAGAGGGGAAGGCGGCATCGTCGACTAGGGCTGGAAAGCCATTTCCCAGCCGGTCTAAACCAGAATAGGTGAAGGAGGCGAAGAAGAGCGCTCTTGCTGCGAAGGAGAAGTCATGCCCCCCATGAGTCTGCGCCAGGAGGTACTCCTGCTCCGAATCCTGCGCGCTCTCCTCGTAGGGGACCTGCATGCCCCCGAAAAAAGGCGAAGTTCTGGGCGGCATCGCCGCCGTCTGTTGACGGGATGGATGTCGCGCTGTCCTCTACATCTACGGATGTAATGTTGCTATTATTTATGATCTTTTTTTGAGTCGAATCCACTATTTTTTGTTTGTTTGTTTCTTGTTTTTGTTTTCTTAATTCATATCCATTCATTCTTCATGACATTTAAAAAAAAATTGTCAGTGGATGCTTTTGACCTTTTTGTTGTTATTTCATTTCATACCATTAGGGACCGATGACCTGGATGTTAGGCCCCTTTAAACAACAAGCATCATCATCATCCATCTATTGAAAGGAGAACCTCCTCTGGTGTGTACTTGCGGTCAACATCTTACCGCGGTACACATCCTTACGGAGTGTATGGACCTGGTTGATCTGCGCCGTAGGCTTTACCTCCCGAGTACAATCTCCCTCATCCTGCGAGATGACGAGCAGTCAGTAGACCTCGTCAACCGCTTTATGAGGGATAGTGGTCTTTTTTATCGTGTGTAATGATGTTCTTTGTCCTATTGTATTTGTGTCTATTTCGCTTTTATCCCATTGACTTTATTTTAGTTTGTGTTGCGTCTTTCAATGTGTTATTTTAACGTCTAACATGAAATATATATATATCTGTACTTCCAGTCAATGCCTTATTCCTTTTTTACCTGTATTTTCTATTATATTATTGCGATTTAGATCCACTGATTATTTTTAATCTCATAAGCGTTTTTCTTCATCACCATATTTTTAACTGTAGTCAGTGGATACATTTTAAAATTTTCATTACTATATATCTTGTCATCCATCTAGTTCCATTAGGGCCGATGACCTTCGATGTTAGGCCCCTTTAAACAACAAGCATGATCATGATCATCATCTTCATCATCATTTTGCCATTAACATTGTACTCGGTAAAATGATACTGGTGTTCCCATGCTGCATCGAACGTGATGGGAGTTGAAGGTTGTCGTGATGACTGACATTTGCTTCCTTCCTCTGCCATAGGGTTGGGCAGACCGGAACATTCACTTGTTCCGCAACATTAGGAGCTTGAGGCGGAGTGTTTCGGTACAGAGTGCCGAGACACGGGACACAGGACTGTAACTGCGTCCTAGAGAGAACTTCGAGAGGCAACAGGACATGCTCCGCTTCAGCTGGAATGTGCCTGAACCGAACGTGCTGTGCCAAGGCCGCACTAGATAATAGATTAGTTGGCCTTGGCTGTGTCTGCCTGTCGATACCGGCTGTGTGCCGCCCTGTGTTGGAGTGTCAACATTTCTTCATCCAGTTATATCTTTAATTCCAAAGCGATGACCCATGTTTTTCTTGGGCTTAAAAGTTTCCTTAAAGTCCAAATTAATTTTTAACGTCAATCCCCGAGAAAGTGTTGAGGGAAATTTTCGAGATATTGAAGAAAGTAAATGGAAGTTGAGAGGGAAGGAATTCGAAGTGCAGAGAGCATAACAGCACGAAAGTACATCAATGTTTTCATCCAGTTATATTTTTAATTCCAAAGCGACGACCCATGTTTTTTCTTGAGCTTAAAAGTTTCCTTAAAGTCCAAATTAATTTTTAACGTCAATCCCCGAGAAAATGTTGAGGCAAATTTTCGAGATATTGAAGTAAATGGAAGTGCAGAGAGCATAAGGCGGGGCCCACATTGGGACGCAGGCGAAGCAGCTAAAGCAGTGCAACGCAGAGCAGATGTTTGTAATCCACACAAATCATTGCACCATCGCAAATTGACAGACAGGGCAGGACAGAGCAGAGCAGGCCGGTTCTGCACCTACTTCCGCCTACCACGCGCAGTCTTCGAAACACAGTTTCCTGCGCACGTGTCACGCAGTTAGTTAAGAAATGGAGGAGAAAATTACCACAGCCATTCAGTCTCACCATGTTTTGTAGGTACTATGTGAATCATGTGGACTGCACTGCAGTATGTATGTATGTATGTATGTATGTATGTATGTATGTATGTATGTATGTATGTATGTATGTATGTATGTATGTTCGTGAGAAAATGGCTGAACAGAATTTAATGAAAATCGGTATGTAAATTCGGGAAATAAGGCACTACAGTCTAGGCTATAAATCATTTTATTCACGCTGCGTAACAAGGTAGTTTAGAGAAAGGCCTAAAATGTAATCCACCGAGCAAGTGGCCGTGCGGTTAGGGTCGCACATCTGTGAGCTTGCATTCGGGAGATAGTGGGTTCGAACCCCACTGTCGGCAGCCCTGAAGAGGGTTTTCCGTGGTTTCCCATTTTCACACTAGGCAAATGCTGGGGCTGTATCTTAATTAAGGCCACGCCCGCTACCTTCCCAATCTTCCACCATTCGATATGTTAGTGCGACGTTAAACAAACAGCAAACAAAAGAATGTAATCCTCATATATCTATGAAACAATCCGTGACCCAAGTTCTCGCAACATATAGAATTTAAGACAAAGATCTAATGCTGATTATGGAGAGCATCATCGCCAACTCCGTCGCCGTCATCCATCATCACATTTATGTGAAGAGATAAATACGGAAAATCATTTATCATGTCTTGTCAAATATAAATGCAAACGCGTTCACAACAGATTGTCAATGCTGATTGATTTTAGTATCTTGTGTCTTGTGACAACTAGATGAATATCTAGCAGTACATTTGTAAATACATATTTTTCCCTCTCCCCCACTGTGATCCTGTTAATGAATTTACCATGCAAGTTGGTCGTGCGGTTAGGATCGCCTTGCTATTAGCTTGATTCGTGAGATAGGGGGTTCGAACCCCACTGTCGGCAACCGTGAAGATAGTTTTCCGTCGTTTCCCATTTTCACATCAGGCTAATGCTGGAGGGTGGCTGTACCTTAATTAAGGCCACGGTCGCTTCCTTCCCATTCCTAGCCCTTTCCTATTCCATCGTTGCCATAAGACCTATCTGTGTCGGTGCGACGTAAAAAATATAAAAAGATAATCATGAATTAAATTCTTTGCTTAGACCGTATGAACGCCGAACATCGGTAACATAGAAATATTGTTCAGTCTTGTAAACTGGCGAAGGTGGTTGTTTTTATTGCGATTGTCTTAAGCTGAAAAACCGCGTTGCCATCAGCACAAGGGAAATTGTGAAGATGACTAACAAAATGAGAAAAATCGCGAATGCTTGAAGAAAAAGAAAAAAAGAGTCTCTTTATACTGGATGCCCCAGTATCACAGAGTCTAAAGAAAACATGTTATTTCTGAAAACCGACGAGACCCTGCGTGGCAATGTGCGCTCACGTCCACTTCGCAGTTTCGTAAGCTTCGCGCTGTTCTGCTCTGCTCTTCCCTGCTTTGCGGCCAACTGCTTCTCAATGTGCGCCCGGCCTAACAGCACGAAAGTACAACAATGTATTCATCCAGTTATATTTTTAATTCCAAAGCGACGACCCATATTTTTCTTGGGCTTAAAAGTTTCCTTAAAGTCCAAATTAATGTTTAACGTCAATCCCCGAGAAAGTGTTGAGGGAAATTTTCGAGATATTAATTACTCACTAATTACTCACAATACAGGCCAATACATTCATCTGGTGAAAATATTCTTGAAATGGTTACTTTTAAACACCTGCACTGCCATTGTAACCGTGTTATGTGTATTTTATATTGACCGGAAAAATCTTAACCTAAAAGCAGCCTTTAAACGTGATTTCAGTGTTCCGACTGTTCGTTCACGTTCCCTGCAGCTTTATGCTGGACCATGGCCATAACTACACATAGGCACACACCACACAGCACGTTCCGTACAGGCACATTCCCAGTTCCCACTGGTGCGGAGCATGTAATGTTGCCTCTCGAAGTTCTCTCTACACTGCGCAGTTACAGTCCCGCGTCCCATGCGCCCGCTGCACAGTTCAGCTAGTAGGCGAAGGGCAGTGCATAGTAGCGCTTCTGATGGGACAGCGAGTCAGTGTCTCCGGCTCGCTTGAGAATGTTTCGGAACAATTGACACTCGGTGTTCTGGAACAGCGGAACATAACTGTGCATCGGCACGCTGTGCCGAAACAGGGACATAGTGCCCAACCCTACTCTGCCATGCCCGGTATGCTTATGAAAAGTAGAACTGTTGTGGATCGCTGCCCTTGAATCGCTACACTACACTACACTACACTACACTACACTACACTCACTACACGGTAAGACGCTCGCTTGGCAAACTTGCTCTCGGTGGCCGGCCCTGAGGTAGACTAAGGAGCTTCAAATGATGAAGGTAACAAGACCTTGCACGGAGAAACGTCTTTTACGGGCAGATATAAAGTACACAATGACCGACCGCAATAGCTACGCCACGAGGCCAATCTAGCCCCGGATTCGGAAAACGAGTGGGTTCAAAACCCGCCGTCGGTAGTCCTTCGAAGATTTTGCGTGGTTGTCTATTATCAACCCCAGTATTATGCATATTGTGTATTTTCTTCAAAGGACGATATTTTGTACGGGTTGTTCTTAGCAGCTTTAATTGACGATTGCAGAAGACTTAAGGATAGCAGAATAATATAATTACAACTCATAAGTATAATATGTTTATATTTTTAAACATGAAGTTTAAGTAATTAATGTAAATTAGTATTTAGAATTAGCCAACATACTGTACATATCATACATACATACATTTTCCTACGCTGGTCAGCTGAATTTAGTCTATAGTCGTCGTCAGTCTGTATCTGTGCGGTGCATCGGTCGCGGAAATATGTGATGAAACGAAATATTAAAATCATTAATTTTCGTACAAGGGAAGAAAGGGGTCCTTTTACGGTGGTCAAACCCTTAAATGAATCCCTAAGTGAATCAGCAACAACAACTCTACAATAGCTTACAATGGCATAATCTTGAAAGTAGACTATACTATGTTACAGACATGTTATAAAACAACGTAAAAAACACTCAATAATCTCTAAAACTGCTTAAGACCCGTAGGCTCCATACCATCAGGAAAGCAACATTCTATTTACAACAGGTTATAATGGTATTTTGTAGTTCAAGCGCATTGTTCTAGCAAGTATACCATATGATATTTAACAGACATTTTCCTCTTCAAAAAGTAAGAAAAAGAAAATTCCTAAATTATTTAATAAAAGAGAAACATAACATTTACAGAAGACTACAAATAAAATGAACTGTCGTAATACATAGATGGGATCCTTATAATGAATGAAGGTCAACTCTGTGTTCACTGAGACGTTTGCTTGCTGATCTTTAATTTTCTTTCTTCTGCTCGTTGCTGGGGTTCTAATATGTAATCCAGGTTTCTTATTGGCATAGATCTACTTTGTCTTGGGTCTATAATTTCAGGAAGGATGCAACGTTTGTAAAACCGATCAAGTAACGGGAAAATACTCTGCCAAAAGTCATCATCACTCTATATGAGTTCGGTTTTAATCCTCTGGGGGTCCATACTGCAAATAGACAATATTGCCTTCTTGTAATATGAAGCTGCCCTTGAATCTGGTAAAACAAAATTGCGTTCGGTGTCAAAGTTCCCTATTTCTCCATTCTTTCCCACTTTCCAACAAGTTATCTTTTTCAGTTTGGTAGCCTCTTCTGGTGTAAGATTTTTCGGAAGATGGGTATTTTATTTCAATGACACCGTCCTCGTCAATAAGTCCATCCAGACTCGCTCCAAGAAATGTATGTTCCTGGTCAATGAACAGGCCACACTTTTTAACTTCTTTCCCTATTAGCTCCGAAACTTGTTGACGGGCAGTGTCTTCGTGTCTTCTCCCATATTCCACCGCAGGACAGTCAAACGTTGAATACATCTGTTTGACTAATGACTGGCATCCAATTGTCGCCTTATTTTACAAACATTTACGAAATATCACGAAGTTAGCAAATTTCGTCTTATTTCTAGCCATTGTCTGCTCTCACATTGTTGAAGTGTGTCAGTTTCAATGCGTTTTAACTCTTCTTTGGACTTGTTTAAATTGTTCAAGAATTATTCAGATTCTTTTTCCAGTAGGTATTCATCCAAACCTGGGCGCTGCGCCATTACACCATAATCTCTCTCTTCATTCTGCAAGTTTGGGAATAATGATTTTCTGCATTTCTTCCTCTGTTTACTTTTTTCATTTTTCCTCTTTCTTTTATTTTTTCTTTATGTTTTTCTTTGCAAACAATCCAGGACTACACCCGTACATCTTCTTGTGAAGATGATAATGTGCTTTGCCTGAGTTGTGCTGTACGACAGGTGCAGAGCACCTCGCTTCATATTAACCCTTGAGAGCAAAGAATTCTTTTGGCACCAATAAACTTTGCAACTATTGAGTAGTAGTGTTCGACTGTATTACTGGTGACATCTTCAAGCAGGCTCCTGTTGTGCTGCTCAAGTCCCTCACAGCATCCGATATCTGATGGTAGAGGCCGGTCGTAATCAAATTAGGTACCACATTTTTTTTCTCAGAGGAAGGGACTGGTTGCAACTCACAAAAGTATGGCACATTCTTTGTGTTCTCCAAAGATGTGACTTGGGATATTTAAAATATCAAGTCGCAGCTCGTCGATTTGTTTGTTTGGATCTCCATTTTGTTTCTTCCTAAATCTTACTGCCTTTGTGACAGCTGTTCTACAGCGCAAAATAATATCACCAATCTTTTACCACAACCACACCGTATTTTTTTTCTTTCGTGCTAGAAAGAAAGAAAGAAAGAAAGAAAGAAAGAAAGAAAGAAAGAAAGAAAGAAAGAAAGACAGAAATACGTTTAAATCATAACTTACCATCCAGAAGGTGATGAGTAGTTGGTCCGGTACGACCTCTTGCACCAGCTACTGTCAGCGATGACCGTGATCAATGGTGTCCCATCCTTGTCAACATCTCCACGTTCTGATGCCAGTTTTGATTCTTCTTCAGCAGCGTTCTTCATTTCACATTCGACTGCTGTCGCGTGCTACTTATCGAATAGAATTTATTCATAACATCTAAAGGTTTTATCAGTCATTGATGGAGTGTTCATCGATGACAACAGTTTTAGAGGTGAGCGTGTGCCCGTTGTAATGGAGCCACTGGCTGCACAAGTATTAACGTCCATTTCATCACTTCTCTCTTTTTCTGATCACATCGTTTCTGTATGATTGCACATATCACACTTAAAAATAAAACCATATCTAAGTCCAGTTCTCTTTTCCACGAACTTGCTACGCTGGCGTAGCAGGGGGAGAGGTGATACTCCCACGTGGCGCGTCCCAGCTGGTGGATATGGGGCTCCTAACCGGCTTGCCGGCGGACTTGAGGGAAATAAAATACCTCTCGCGGACCAAACACACACCCCTTGTGGGTGGCGGAGGCAGACGAAGAATTCACCCACGGAATCCCCTGCCTGTCGTAAGAGGCGACTAAAAGGGGCGACCAAGGGATATTCCAATTAGAACCATGAAACTACTTGTAATTAGTACCATCATGCAGGGAACACCATGGGTTGCATTTACTTGCGCGTAGTACCACTCTGTTAGGTACGCAATAGGTTTGTGATTAGTAACGACTGTGTGAATCAAGAGGTGGGTCCTACAGTACCTGTGATTCGTACCCCTATATGAGCGACACCATAGTTCTGCCTTACCTATGCTCAGTTCCCACTATGTGAGGAATTCCTCGTGATAGTACGAGTCCCTGTCGTTAGTCCTCTTGTGTGAAGACCGCCATAGGTTTGCGTTGCCTGCAAATAGCGCCGCAATGTGCGAAACACCATAGGTCTGTGTTACATGTGCGCATTACACTATTTGTGAATAGTACCATAATGTGCGGAATACCGCGAGTCTCCGCTACTTTTGATTAGTACCGCAACATTACACATAGCATGATTCTACTTTCCTATAAGCACAATCGATTCAGCATCGTGTTACAGAAGCACCCTTGGTCAGTAATAGTATTGTTTTGTGCCAGCTTCTGTGCATGTGAGGCACTGTGGGTCAGATCCACTGATCGTTTTAAATTCGCATCCGCCCATCCATTCTTTCTTCGTCCTCATGCTTTGAATTCTGGTCAGTGGAGGATTTTTGACTTTTAAGTTGTCATTTCATTTCGTCTCATTTCGTACTATTATGGGCCGATGACCTCGATGTTAGGCCCCTTTAAACAACAAAAATCAATCAATCAATCAATCAATCAATCAATCAATCAATCAATCAATCAATCAATCAATCAATCATCCTATTTGAGTCATAAGTATAGGAGAAAGTTAAGGTATAATGTGTTTCTAAGTATTTAAGCTTAATTTTTTCATAGATGAGGTGTGTACTTTTCACTATTAATGTGTCAGTGGTTATATTTTTCAATAATTTCCAGGGACATGAAAGAAATTCAGAGACTTATATATTATCGGATAACAATCCCAGCACGAGGAACGGGCAGACTAGTCGTTCAGAGCTACCTCCCATACACAGACTGGACAGTTCTTTCGGAGAACATCAGGATTACCCTAGAGAAGACATTGGTATGTTCATAGAAAAGCCAGTATCGAGCATTACAAATTCTGAGAAGGAAATGCTGCTTAGGAGAACATGGGAGCCTTCAGCATCTCGCAAGTGTTACGTGCAGGTAAGTGGTTCAAAGAAAAGAACGTCCCAAGTAAAATGGCTTCAGAAGTATCCATGGCTTGCCTACTCCGATAAACTTCAAGGTCCATTTTGTAATTATTGCGTTCTGTTTTCTCCATCGGAAATTGGATACAGATCTCATGAAGTACCTTCAAACCCAGCCAACAAACCCCTCAACAAGTGGAAAGATGCTCTTGAACTGTTTGAAAACAACACAAGAATGAAATACCATGCAAATTCACAGGCATCGGGAAATTTGTTTTCACAAATTTTTGATGGGAAGCAACCTAATATAAAAGATCAAATTTGAGAAACAACAAAACAGGAAAATGAAAGATACAGAAAAATCATATCCGTGATGGCAGAGACCGTCCTGTTTTGTGGCAGACAAGAAATAGGCCTGCGTGGTCACAGGGATTCTGGGCGACTTACTGCTGAAGAACCCGTTAAGAACGATGGAAATGTTCGAGCGTTGCTTCGCTACCGTGCAAAAGGCGAGGACTTACTCCTCACTGATCACATCAACACAGGGGGAGCAAATGCAATGTATACTAGTCCAACAGTACAAAATGAACGTATCGGTTTGACTGGAGATAAAATTAAAAGCGATATAGTTGAAAGAGAGAATAAAGCGAAGTTCTTCACTGTACTTGCAGATGAAACTTCCGATGTTAGCCGGGTAGAGGAGCTTTCTTTGTGCATCAGATATTTTAACATTGATGGTAAAGATATTAGATAAGATTTTTTGACATTTGTCCCTGTATATGATGTGACTGGGGTTGCATTAGCAACTGTCATCAAACAAGAACTTAAGGGATGTGGCTTAGAGTTGGAAAACTTGCATGGTCAAGTGTATGATGGTGCAGCAGCGATGAGTGGGACATTCAGTGGAGTAAGGGCTCTTAAGATTTTTACACTGGTTTTCCCATGTTCTGAACTTATGCCTCAGTTACGCTGCACGGACTGATTTCATTCGTAACTATTTTTGCACAGTGTCAGAAACTACAGCTTTTTTCCGGGTTTCACCGAAACGGACACACATCGTAAGGAAAGAGCTTGAATCTGATGGTAAAGCTAACTGTGATTCGCAACTAGGCTACTGTGACACTGGATGGGTGGACGCGATCTCTGTATTCTCAGAGTCATTCCTACGCATTGTTCGAGCCTTGGAGAAAATAATACGAACAGATCACGACCAGTCTTCGAGAACGAAAGCAGCAGGTCTTCATTATAGTTTATGCTGCTTTTCATTCATCACAACTCTTCTTACAACGAGCAAATTTCTTTCAGTAACTTACAGGTGTCTTTAGATCTCTCTTTAGCCATATCTAAAGTTGAAGAAGTTGAGGACCTCTTCATGGAAATACGAAGACAGGTTGAGGAAGAGTATTCTACTTTGTATCGAAAATCCGAGGAGATCTCATGACATGTTGGTGTTTCTCCATCAATTCCAAGAAGAGTAGGAACACAGAATTTTGAAGCAATGTGGAAGCTTGCTCACCTGAGGACTACTAAAGCCGTGCAGTATTTATTACATGTTTGGATGGGATATTCGCTACCCTTAAAAGGAAGTTTTCAAACAACAAAGAAACTGTACTCGGTTTGGAATGTCTATTGCCAAAATATGCCGTTAAGGCGATTGGACTTTACGAAGGGGATCTTGAAAATGCAAACAAGGACATTCTGGAGGCGGAGTGGCGTTTGTGGAAGCTCAAATGCAGAATCTCACCAGAAACTCAATCAAAGACTGTGATTGAAGTTCTAAAAGAAATCGACAAGACCCCTTTTCCAAACATTGCTACTGTTCTTACAATCCTGGCTGTTATTCCAGTAACTACAGCATCTGCGGAGAGAAGCTTCTCCACCCTGAAGAGGCTAAAGACATATTTGAGGACTAAAACCGGTGAGGACAGGCTGACGGCTCTTGCAGTATCCACATAGAGATATCAATGTGGATATTGGCGAGGCTGTGAAACATTATGGACATAGTGCTCGAAGACTACCTCTCTGCTTGTTCTTAAACAATGTACTGATATACAGGGTGTAAGGTTATGAGTATAAATACTTTTTGTAGCAGTCAAAAACGATGCTACAAACCAATATACAATCATATTTTTGTAACCTGCGAAATATTTTCGGGAGCAAGGGGATACACTTTTAGGAGTAGGCAATAGTTTGACTGCGATAGTGAAGAGGTTCAGTGCCACCTCACTACCTTTGCTCCCCTTCTGTTGTGTAACAGGTAATTTCAAGACAAAAAGATGGACAGACGCAGTGCTCAAGTGAGAAAGTCATCAGGCGGGGGTGGGGCGGGTAATCATAAACTTGAAATTATATACCTGATAAATGAGTATCCGGAAGCTGCAATATCGACACTGTGAGCCGTTGATCATGCCTAATTAATAGAGGACAAAATATAAAAACTGCACATACGTATATTAGCGTCACAAAACTATAACTTTATATTGTACTACTATATGCTGTATCCCAGGCTTGCGAGGGAAAGTAATAGGACGAGGGGTAATGATGATGATGAAGCTTGTTGTTTTAAGGGGCCTAACATCGAAGGTCATCGGCCCCTAATGGTACGAAATGAAAGAACAAAAATTACAAAGGCATCCACTGATAAAAATAAAAATAAAAAATGTCATGAAGAATGAATGGATGGACAGGAACCCAACAAAACACAAAACAAACAAACAAAAACAAAAACCAGTGGATCGGATTCAACAGAGAACGAAAATAACATTATTACCGACCAAGGAACCACTCATGAAGCACAATGATGCTTGGTGTCTAAAGGGGGTGCAAAAACCACGTCTAAGGCCCCACAGAATGGTACATGTCGCGAGTAAAATAGAACCATGGTATGTGTCACGTTGGGGTATTAATCAGAAGTAGCGAGGACTCACGGTGTTCCACAAAAGATGGTACTACTCACAAGTATTGTACTTCGTACAGGTAACGCAGACCTATGGTGTTTCGCACACAATGGCGCCACCCACAGCCAACGCAAACCGATGAGTTTCCTCACCTAGGGTACTAGTCACGGGTGCCGGTCCCAAGGGCCCCGTGGTGTTCCGCACATAGTGAGTACTAATCACAGGCAACGCAGACCCACGATGTCGCTCATATAGTGGTACAACTCACAGGCTACGCCCAGACCCGCGGTGTTGCCCACATGGGCACAACGCACGGGTACTGGAATCCACCAGGCCAGGCTTTTTACTGCAACGAATCACAAACATACTGCGTACCATGTTGGTGATACTACTCGCAAGTACATGCAACCCATGGTGTTCCCCGCATGATGGTACGAATCAAGAGTCGTTTCATGGTTCTAATTCATTCATCCCTTGGTCGCCCCTTTTAGTCGCCTCGCACGACAGGCAGGGGATACCGTGGGTGTATTATTCGTCAGCCTCCCCCACCCACAGGGGGTGTGTGTTTGGTCCGCGAGAGGTATTTTATTTCCCTCAAGTCCGCCGGCAAGACGAGGGGTAAACCGTACCTAGCATACGATGTGACATATTTTTCTTTACCAACTAACAAAATGTCTATACCCATATCCCCTACATTCTATGTATGTATTGCACCCGTCATGCCGGGCTCAGCTCGGCCGGTGAGCGAGGATCTCCTGGGGTAGATCGTTCGCTTATCGGCTGTGCGAAAATTTTAAGTGCAGGGATAGATAATGAACTAGTGGCAAATGAGAGAAAGCCAAATAGGTTTCACACATTTATTACAACTACTGCTCTTCTCAAATTCTACGAATAATTTACAAAATCTAGGAACTTTCATATGACTCATCATCTTTTATGTCGTTACCAACATGGACACTCCAACGATAAATGGAACAGCAAATGCCTGAGTCTGTAAATATAATATTTAGATTTTTAGTTGAAAATTAATTAAATGATTAATAATAATTAATTTGAGATTATCTCTTCCATTAATAATTAAATGATTTGAAAATAAAATTTCCTTCCTCAATGGACTTCATTTAAATCGAGTTTGAAAATGATCATTATCACTCCTTTCAAAAAATTAAATAAAAAAATTTTCTCCCATGAAATTATGGTTGAACCGTCTTCCTTGACCTTTAAACTAGTTAATAAATTCCCTTTCATAATTATTCAGCAGTTGATCTTCACACAATAATTTGGAATTTGACATCATGTTAACCTACATTTACCCATTGATTGAAAATAATTAGTTATGTTACGCTTACAACTTCTATTTTGTGAATTCAATCCACTGACATGGTCTATACTTATTTATATGTATTCGCTAGTTAAGACCCTATTCTTCCTTAAAACGAATAAAATTCATTAAAGGTTTATATTCTGTCAAATAGTGGACCACTGAAGTTGGCATAAAATTGGCCAAAAATCCACGAAACAGCGAAGAGCATCATCACAAATATGGACTGTAAAATTACAATGAGCAAAACACAGACAAATCACACACACTACATTCACACAAAGATACACGGAAATATTATATACATATTTACACGAATGCTAGCCCTTGATTATTATTTTCATGTTTATTCGAAGTCAGGGAAAATATTCTCATGATGACAATATCGTGGGGACTTCCTCTCATCAACTTGAGATGTGATAGAGCAATGATTATCACTTTATTGAAGAATTCAGTCATACGACGATGTTCAGTGAAAATTTACGAGCAAAAATCATCCGAAAATCATCGACAAAATTGCCTAAACACAGGTCAGAATTAACATTACGCGCACGCGGTTCATGAGCTGCGATATTTATTTTTACCTTTCCACCATAATTGTGGCTCTCAATTAATCTGCGCTCACAACGAAGAAATTATGTCAGGTAACATATTTTCCTCTTAAATTGACTCAATAATGGATGCACAACTTATCTGCTAAATTCTATAATATCCATCTACCAGTCAAATAATTATAATAGCACAGCAAAAATATATATATAAATGTATCGGTCAGATACTGCCATTTCCCAGGCCTAAATTAATACAAATGAGCGCACATCAACCTTATTCAATAATAATTATTATTACGCTCATGACCTTAGGTGTTCCTTTACGCGATAACTAGGTTAATTTATTATTATTATTATTATTATTATTATTATTATTATTATTATTATCCCTGGCCGCGCAAGATCATACATGGGGAAGCTACTGCACAACAATATCTCAGATGACTCTATCGCGCTCGGAATCCAACCATACGTCGTATAATCGAGGAATGAACTCTGATATAATGGAATCCCCGAAATTACTGTCCCATCTGATCTCAATTCAAGTATAAATGATGATGATGATGATGATGCTTGTTTTAAGGGGCCTAACATCGAAGGTCATCGGCCCCTAATGGTACGAAATGGAAGAACAAAAATTACAAAGGCATCCACTGACCAAAATAAAAATAAAAAATGTCATGAAGAATGAATGGATGGACAGAAACCCAACAAAACACAAAACAAACAAACAAAAACAAAAACCAGTGGATCGGATTCAATAGAGAACGAAAATAACATTATTACCGACCAAGGAACCACTTATAAAGCACAATGATGCTTGGTGTCTAAAGGGGGTGCAAAATCCACGTCTAAGGCCCCACAGAATGGTACATGTCGCGAGTAAAATAGAACCATGGTATGTGTCATTTTGGGGTATTAATCAGAAGTAGCGAAGACTCACGGTGTTCCACAAAAGATGGTACTACTCACAAGTACTGTACTTCGTACAGGTAACGCAGACCTATGGTGTTTCGCACACAATGGCGCCACTTACAGCCAACGCAAACCGATGAGTTTCCTCACCTAGGGTACTAGTCACGGGTGCCGGTCCCAAGGGCCCCGGGGTGTTCCGCACATAGTGAGTACTAATCACAGGCAACGCAGACCCACGGTGTCGCTCATATAGTGGTACAACTCACAGGCTACGCCCAGACCCACGGGGTTGCCCACATGGGTACAACGCACGGGTACTGGTATCCACCAGGCCAGGCTTTTTACTGCAACGAATCACAAACATATTTCGTACCATGTTAGTGAGACTACTCGCAAGTACATGCAACCCATGGTGTTCCCCGCATGATGGTACGAATCAAGAGTATTTTCATGGTTCTAATTCATTCATCCCTTGGTCGCCCCTTTTAGTCGCCTCGCACGACAGGCAGGGGATACCGTGGGTGTATTATTCGTCAGCCTCCCCCACCCACAGGGGGTGTGTGTTTGGTCCGCGAGAGGTATTTTATTTCCCTCAAGTCCGCCGGCAAGCCGGTTAGGACCCCCCTATCCGCCTCCTGGGACGCGCCACGTGGGAGTATCACCTCTCCCCCTGCTACGCCTGCGTAGCAGGTTCGTGGAATTCAAGTATAAAAATTATTCAAATAATCCTAGTTTAACGTTGAGGTCGTGTTACTTTTATTTCTCCTGCCACAAGGAACTCGGGACAGTTGAAACATTTCTCGATGACATTCACTCAAAACAAGCTAATAGGTTTAAAACACACACACTCATCATCCCAAACTACCTTCACCAAGAAAGAAGAGGCGGAAAAAATTCTAACTAATAGAAAGTCTTCTAAGCAAATAAGTAGAGGCTATATCATTACACTTTACATTTTACAAATAGGAAGAAAGAATAACAATGTTTAAATATTACTTGGTGGTGACTGTCGATCGTAGAACTCGGGCTGATGACCTAGTGTATTACCGCGTTACGCACCATCGCTCCTGGTCTCGCCCGTCTGAGCTGCTTCACATTCTACCCGTTCATTGAGGACATGCTGGCGCGCTGGAAACCACACCATTCATATCGTAGGAGGACAGGCATCCTGACTTGCACTCGAACCAATAATCTTCTCTGTAGAAGTTCTTGCGAAAGCTGAAACTGAAAATTAAGTCTGAGACAAGTCCAAAACACACACCGCTGTTTGACGAGATGGAAAAGCAACTTATCTTTTAATATCTTCAGTTAATTGTAAATAGAATCCGTGAATGTCTGAACTGCTATCTGTAACATGTTGGAAGCTCTAAATAAGACGAAGTTCCCCAGTGAGCAAAGTGCGTCTTTTCACGTCTGTAGTTGAAGTCAGAATAAATCCCCACTCGTCGCGTTCAGAGGTAGAAAATTCAGAGTAAAGTTTCCTTAGGAAAATCCATAATTCACCGTCTTAAGACAGGGGTGCGTCTTTTCATTATACACGATTGGTCACTTCATTAACTTCACACGAAATTTATCACCTGATTGGCTGCCATAGTCAGACGTCATATAACTTTGCTAGTATCGATCGAGCATTAGACACACATTTCGCCTGATCACGTGGTATTCACGGCTGATTTGAAGGTTACCTGGCTAGCGGTACCTGCTCGTTCCCTCTCGCTCGCTCTTAGCTGGGATTTCCATACACCTGGTAACTGGTTCTAGTCGACTCAACGTGCTAAAACTCCCTTCCTGGTTCACGAAATAATGTTCCAATTCACAGTAGAAATAAAATATTCTCCCTTAAATGATTTTTACCACTTTTGAAGGGGACAGTATATATAGTGTTTGTGCTTCTTCGCCGCATTATTTGTATAAAATGGTACTTCTTTGTAGCTTATCACATGACGATTATTACAATAAAATTATGGTATTTATTCTAGACCAGAATATTGCATCTTTACTCAGACAATTTATTCTTGCATTCATTTCACTTGTATTCGGAGTATACGAAATGCTGCAGTTATGTTGGGAAGGGAATAATAGATGAAGACAAGTGCGTATCAAGAGGTAGGGAGGGGGGAGTGTCCGAAGAGCACAGACAACCAAGGAGTTTTAACAAATGTAAGTAAGCATGTACATTATTAATAGTTTCCTCAATCCGCAGGAATCCACCACCCTTACTAAACTCTCCACAAATTTGGACACCCACCATAATAAAATTCTGGGTGAAGACCTATCTTAATGGGCCCCCTCCAAACTGAAATTCTGGCTACGCTACTGCCGGGTACTACTCGTGAGACATCTATCGGTAGTGTTTCACTGCATCCCTACTGTTATGCGGAACATGCAGTAATATTTGTATTGCGTTGGCAATGAAGTTACTGAAAATTGTAGTGACGTTTCGTGCGGTGGTGTACATGTATACGTTCCCGCGTGCGTATGTCTATTAAGCGCCGTTTCACCCCCTGCGGGTGGGGGACACACACGTAGAATACACCCGCGGTATCCACGTAAGACGCGACTAAAAGGGGCATAGATTGCGCCTTGATATGTGTTGGATATCCTGTGGAGGGGAAGGGCTGAATACATTCACAGGTAATCCCTGCCTGTCGTAGAAGGAGACTAAAAGAGTCACGTAGTCATGGCCCCCTCTTTACCTTTTTATTTTTTTTGGGGGGGGGGTTAGTTGTAGACCTGTTCAAAAAATGTTGATGTGCGTGCTGCTCGGAGATGGGCCTCTTACGTGTGCGGTTTAGCCCGAAAGCCTGCATTTGAGACCGCCGAGGGATCTTGCGAGTGGGTGCGTCTTGTACATTTGCAGTAGTATCCGCCTGACAACACAAGTCCCCGCACAGCCGAATGCCAGAGGGAATATTTTTGTTTATTATTTTTTCTCTATATTTAGTGCTCTGTATACGCTATGGGGAACATGCTATTGCGGGTGACTGGAGGAAGGGAGTCCTAGTGTTCATTGCCTCAGTCATCCCGTATTGTCCAACATCGGACACCGGGCAGTACCTGCTACGACCAGGTGGGTATTGCCTTGGCTGCATGGTTCGGCTACAGAGACCCCTGATCGGTGTAGGTGGCATTCGGGGAGTAAGATCTTCGGGCATAGCTTCGAAACGTCATCGACCTGCCCAAGGTGGTCCCCCACCGAAGTCTTTAACTTTTCCTTCCCTGAGAGGTTCAACTCCCTGGGAACATGCGCAGCGAGAATAAACGGGATCCACCTTCCCTAGGTTTCAAGTTGCTACCAGAACCGATGGGCACGATTTTAAGCTGGTAAAAATATATCGCTTTTAGTAGACACATTGAAGACGTCTACGGCGAACTTGTGGAACTGAAGAAAATGCGGCACGGTAGTTAGTTTTTGAAGACTCGTACAGCATTGCAAGCCGACCAGTTGCTTAAGTGCGACCACATTGGCGAAATCCCCGTCAAAGTGGAGGAGAACAAATCTTTGAATCTGGTGTGCGGAGTCATCATTCACCGCGATCATTTTTTGAACACTGACGACGAGTTGATGCAAGACATGAAGAACCGTGGCGTGACACACGTCCGGCGCATTACGCGCAAGGTCAACGGTGAAGACGTTGCCACTGGTGACTTCACTGTCTCTTTCAAGTTGTCGGTGTTGCCGGACAAAGTCAAGGTAACAACTTACCGTTGCGATGTGAGGCCGTACATCCCGCCTCCTATGCGATGCTATCAATGCCAGCGATTCGGACATATGGCATCTCGTCGTTCTAATCAGTCTGTGTATGGCAAATGTGGAAGAGTGGCTCACGGCGCGGAGGAGTGCACAACCAAGTACAAGTGCACTAACCGCTCTGGTCTTCATTCTCCTCGGGATCGGAACAGTCCGACCTATCTGAGTGAGAAGAAGATCCAGGAGATCAAGACACTGGATGGTCTCTCCTACCAGGAAGCGCGCCGTAAGTTTAATTCAACGAATACACCTGCCCGTACCCTCGACTACAGCATGATAGCTAAGTCTTCCATGTTCGTCTTTCACGACGTCGTTACTCGTGGTGATCACTGCGCCCAAGGCGACTGTTGCTCCTGAGAGCTAAATATCCCCCCCCCCCCAACCTCCTCAGACCCAGAGTCCGCTGTTTGTTTAAAAGGCCCTGGTGAACAAGCCAGGAAACTAACAGTTCCCATGTCAGTTCAGGCTTGCAAGGAGAGATGGCAGCACACGCCAAACTACTGTTTGAAGAAATTTAGCTGATCTGGAATAAACAGCGAATTAGCGAAGTAGCGTCTTCTAGGAGAGACACGTTTTCATTTGCAGCTCTAGGTATGTTTATTTGCGGAATCATTATCTTTTAATGTAGAAATTCACAATTATCAGTTATTTATCAACAAGGCTTCTACTAATGAATTACAATAAACAATTGTTGAAACATCTTCTGACAATGTTATACAAGTAAGGAAAGGATGGTGTCCCCTACCGGGGACGTTGGGTCTCAGTGTTATAAATTGGAGAAGATTTTTCATGTTTACTTCAAAAGCGAATTGGGCTTCGTTTGCAACTCAGAGGTTTTTTTTGTCACGTTATGAACTAAACGCAAGTATTATCATTTAAATGGAATTTATATTTATTCCATACATATATTTAAAGCATACATATTTGATACATGACTATTGTTGAACCATCACATGCAAAGTAGAAACTATGAGTGATAGTAGCACTTACAGAAGTCCTTTTTCTCTTTTAGAATCTGAGACCTTCGCTAATTTGGAGATTGATGGCAACACCTCAGTGTGTGATGACCTGCCGGATGATGATGATTATTATAATGAACTGAAGGGCCCGTCCCTCGAATTAATTGGCGAGTCAGCTGAAGAAAATATGGAAGGAGATAAAGGTGTTGATGGCGCAGCAAGACATGTACAGCCAAATCCAGTTCGTAGAACATATTGGAAGAGAACAGAAGACCACGAACCTGCTACGCAGGCGTAGCAGGGGGAGAGGTGATACTCCCACGTGGCGCGTCCCAGGTGGCGGATAGGGGGGTCTTCACCGGCTTGCCGGCGGACTTGAGGGAAATAAAGTACCCCTCGCGTACAAAACACACAACCCCTTGTGGGTGGGGGACTCAGACGAAGAATACACCCACGGTATCCCCTGCCTGTCGTAAGAGGCGACTAAAAGGGGCGACCAACGGATGATTGAATTAGAACAATGAAACTATTTGTGATTAGTACCACCATGCGGGGAACACCATGGGTCGCTATTACTTGCGCGTAGAACCACTATGCTAGGTACCAAATAGGTTTTTGATTAGTAGCAATCAGGTGCACCGTGCGGTCAGGCTTTAACGGTACCTGTGATTAGTAGCACTATATGAGAGACACCAGGGTTCTAGCTTGCCTATTATTAGTATCCACTACATAAGGAACACCACAGGATAGTACGAGTCCCTGTTGTTAGTACACTTACGTGATGAAAACCATAGGTTGCCTGTAAATGGCGCCGCTATGTGTGAAACACCATTGGTCTGTGTTACATGTGCGAATTTCATTACCTGTGAGTAGTACCATAATGTGTGGAATACCGCGAGTCTACGATACTTTTGATTAGTACCGCACCATGTCAAATACCATGGTTCTACTTTCCAAGCAATAAGTACCATTAAGAGAGGCCGATGACCTAAATTTTACAGTCCTTTAGCTTGCAAGCATCATCGATTCAGTATTGAGCTATAGAAGCAGTCCCTTGGTCAGTATTAGTATTGTTTTCCGTCAGTTTCTGAGACTGAGGCATTGCGGGTCGTCTCCACTGATTGTTTTAACTTCATATCCATCCGTTCATTTTTCGTCCTCACGCTCTGAATTCTGGTCAGTGGAGGATTTTGAATTTTTATTTTGTCATTGCATTTCGTCTCATTTCGTACCATCAGGGGCCGATGACCTAGATGTTAGGCCTCTTAAAACAACAAGCATCATCATCAAGCAGCGAATCTTCCACCCTTTCTAAAGACCATTTGTACCGTCTGGTTAACGTTAATAGTAAAATCAGTTTCCTTTGCCCATTCCTCCAGGTTGTCTATTACTATCTGTAATTCTTCTTTATTATTGGATCCTAAGATCATGTTATCAGCATACATGTATAGTACTACTGGTGATTTCCTAGGTATTATTTTAGTGACAATATCTGAAGTGATGAGATTAAAGATTAGTGGGCTTAATGGGTCTCCTTGTAAGACTCCTTGTCTGAGTGATGATGGGACAACTAGGTCAAAAAGCATCAATCATAATTCTGTTTAAGGTCAGAATATTATTTAATAGTCCTCAATTTGTTATTTTTTCCTACCAACAGCTCTAGTTTGTGTAATTCCGATGACAGAATCCATTATATCACGTCGTATTAAAAAGGCTTTACCAAAAACGCTGGAGCCATGTGTGTTCTTAGGCGCTGGTTCCCCCTTAATTACTCTATAACCTTCTGTATCAAAAGCCACATCATCAGTAAATCGGGTTTCTTGGACTCCTGTTATTGCAATTTTGCGCTTATGCAAGATGTCGGTCAATTGTTGAGTATTTCGGTCATACAGATGGTTTGAATATTGATGGTTCCAATGTGTGTGACAGTTTTAGGTCTCAATATGTTTGTGATATTGGGGAACTCCGACTTTCCCCACACGATGACGTCAGGCTACCCAGAATCCGAAGGCCTGAATGCGCCACCATTGGTGACGGGAGATTGGATACTCTATGGGGTAGTAACATCTGCGTCGTTGTTTATCATCGTATGCGAACTAGTAAAGAAATTTACTAGGGGTGAAGATACACGCCTTCAGAGTTGGCCACTCCGAATCTTATTCAGGAGCGTTGATTACAATGGGGTCGCCACTCCCAAAGGCATTTTAGAGCTACTGTCAGCAATTATTTAGGCTGCCCATTACATAGGGAACAGACACCATCCAGCCGCCCCTGACATGGGAAACAGATGCTGCTGATGCCAAGCGTACTCATATTATTCCCTGAGTACTGGGCTGCCTCTTCCGCAATCTCCACCACTCAGAAGTCCATCTTCCCCACTGTAGATTCCGTTGGGACTCAAATACGCAGGGCGCCAATCCCTGGGCAGGGCTACCTCTGAAGAGGGTCCCTACTTGCTACCTTACGTATATAAAATTATAATTAACAAACAAATAAAAACATACACTACTGCCCATTTATACAAAATTATAATTAACAGTAAAACAACATAGAATAGAGACATTTAAACAAAATTATGATTAATATGCAATGTGTAGTAAGAAATTTAGACACAAAACAACGAATGAACTTGTGTCTAGATGGAAATGAAACTCTCAAGCAGTCAACCATCATCGACTAACATCGGAAGAATTTTGCGTTTAAAAACATCAGTTGCATCACTTTCCCGGAACTCAGACGAGTACGTCTGTCACTTCCAGAGTTCCCAGCTTTGGAGAAAATACGCTCACATGGCACTGATGTTGCGAAGACATTAGAATGTTTTTTCACTAACTTAGCCATTGTCGGAAATAAATGACGATTTTCTGACCACCATTTCAGTGGGTACTGATTTGTAGGTAAAATCGGATCTTGCAAATAGCGCTGAATTTCATTTGACCTGGATGTGGCACTGCCACTTGGTTGTAATGAAGCGACTTCATCAAACACTTCCAAAACTGACAATTCTTCAGTTTGTTCAGGATGTACTGGATCAGCGTGTCTCTGACAAACGGATTCTTGCGTGTCCTTGCTTATTTCGGCCGAAACCAGCTCGATAACGCGTTTCTTTACGTTTTCGGCGATTCGGTCATTAGATAATCCAACCCTTCTGAGGCGTGGATCGAGAAAAGCACGATGGGATATTGTCTTGCACTCTTCAAAGTTGGACATTCTTTTACAATGCCTCTTTGCAGCTCCCACGAATATACCTCTCGCGGACCAAACACACACCCCCTCTGGGTGGGGGAGGCAGACGAATAATACACCCACGGTATCCCCTGCCTGTCGTGAGAGGCGACTAAAAGGGGAGACCAAGGGTTGATTGTATTAGAACCATGAAACTACTTGTGATTAGTACCACCACGCGGAGAACACCAAGGGTTGCTTTTACTTGTGCGTAGTACCACTACATTAGGTACGAAATTGGTTTGTGATTCGTAGCACACAGGAGCACCGTGCGGTCGGCTTTTGCAGTACCTGTGATTAGTACCACCATATGAGCAGGACCATGGGATGATAGCTACCATGGTTCTGCCTTGCCTATGATTAGTACCCACTATATGAGGAACACCACGGGATAGGGAGAGGTCCCTGTGGTTAGTACTCTTATGTGATGAACACCATAGGTTTGCGTTGCCTCTAAATGGCGCCGCAAAGTGAGAAAAACATAGGTCTGTATTATATGTCGAATTTCATAAGCTCTGAGTAGTACAATAATGTGTGGAATGCCGCAAGTCTCTGCTACTTTTGATTAGTACCGCAACAGAACAAATACCATGGTTCTATTTTGATAGCGATCAGTACCGTTATGAGGGGCCGATAACTTCGATATAGGACCCCCTTTTGACTGCACGCATAATCGATTCAGTGTTATGCTATAGCAGTAGTCCCTTGGTCAGTAATACGATATTGTCACGTCTGTTTATGTGAATGTGACACATTGCGGGTCGCAACCACTGATTGTTTTAAATTCATGTTCATCCATTCATTCTTCGTTCTCACGATTTTGAATTCTGGTCAGTGGAGAATTTTAGACTTTTAATATGTCATTCCATTTCGTCTCATTTCGTACCATTAGGGGCCGATGACCTAGATGTTAGGCCCCTTTAAACAACAATCATCAATCATCATCATCTTTGCAGCTCTTTAACTACCTCTTTCGTACCTGGAAGAAAATTTTCTTCTTGCATTTTCGAGCAGACGGCCAACAAACCTCTCGTTAGTACGATAATCTGACTCGCAGTGGCATAATTATCTGCACTTAACTTCCTAGTTAGTTACTTCCTCAGTAAGTTTCAAAGCCCTACACAACTGGGTACATAAGTCCCATTCTTCCTATGCAAGTACGGGGAGGTCTCTATCGCCTCTCACCGCCTCTCGAAGCAGTGTGATACGTTATAGCTTGTAAAATGTGGAGTTCCATCTGATTGGTACCTCCTGCGGCAATCGCTTAGGCTGCGCGACTCCCCAGTTTCTCTAGTACGTTAAAAGTTTCTCACTAGATGCTCAAAATGTGATGCAATTGTCTTCACCTTATCACGCGTTTCCTGCTCTATGTGTAGTGCATTCTGCTCTATTACATTTAAAGAATGACTGTAGCAGCTGAAATGTTTCCACTTGAGCACATTAACAATAGCACTGGTAATGTTAGCAGCATTGTCACTTACTACTATCAGCACTTTGTTACTTAAACCCCATTCATCAACTACACGTTTAATTTCGTGAGCTAAATTTACACTAGTATGTGGGGTATCAAATCCACAGCATTCAAGTAGTGCAGAATAATGATAAAACTTATCGTCACGGCATTGAAGGTGTGCTCGTACAAAGCAGGTAGCATTGACGTCGACAAAGTTTTTCTATTTGGTATCTGATACGACGGGTCCAGAGTATTAGTACAGATAATAAAATTCTTATCTTCAACAATGTTGAAAGGCTGAAAGTCTAATGTGAACAATTTCATCAACTGGGAGTCTATTTTCTTTTTGTGTAGAGCGTTGTGGTTCACTTATCTACTTCTAGGAATGAATGACGATATGCTGGTTTGTTGGAGGTGATGAGGTGTGTGTACCGGTACGTTAGGTGGGGCAGTCTGGGTAACAGTATCATGTGATGTAGATGGACCTGAGGCAGATACCACTATACGTATTACTCTCAAATGAAAGAAAGAAAGAAAGAAAGAAAGAAAGAAAGAAAGAAAGAAAGAAAGAAAGAAAGTGATGGGCGGGGGCAACGTGGTCTTTTAGTAAAACGTCTTCCTCTCACAATAAATAATACTAGAACTTACCTTCCATTATAGCTTCAGGAATATCCATGTCATGGACTCGTGTTGAGACGGAAACATTATCTGCCTTCGCTACAACTGCAGGTTCCGACAAATTCAATGTTATATTCGGGTGCTTCATTTCCATGCGTTTCCTTAAATTAGCGGTTGATGTCCTGTACGAGATTTCTTCTTCTAACCTCTACCGCCTCAAGGGCAGTGTCCTGGAGCTTCAGACTCTGGGTCCGGAGATACAACTGGGAAGGATCACCAGTACCACGCCCAGGAGGCCTCACCTGCTATGCTCAACAGGGGCCTTGAGGTGGATGAGAAGATTGGAAGGGTTAGACAAGGAAGAGGGAAGGAAGCGGCCGTGGCCGTAAGTTAGGTACCATCCCGGCATTTGCCTGGAGGAGAAGTGGGAAACCACGGAAAACCACTTCCAGGATAGCTGAGGTGGGAATCGAACCCACCTTTACTCAGTTGAACTCCGGAGGCTGAGTGGACCACGTTCCAGCCCTCGTACCAATTTACAAATTTCGTCGCAGAGCCGGAATCGAACTCGGGCCTCCAGGGGAGACAGCTAATCACACTAACCACTACACCACAGAGGCGGGCACGAGATGTTTTGCTGGAACATAACGCACTGTGCCACACTGCCCTTATTATTGTTGTTACGGAGTTACCCGTGGAGCAGAAGAGGTGAAGGAACGTGCCGGGATGAATGGGTCTAACTACAATGTCAAGAAAAGAATTTAAAAACTTAACTGAAGGTTATATTTTCGAAAAACAACAAACTTAACAACTTTTCACTTAGTGAGATAACAATGACATTTGAGGTCCATAATTAGAAACAAGACTTAGACAAATCCAAGATTTCAGAACTTTAACACTCTCGGGCTACAAGCCCCTAGTTTTACAGTTTTTTGGAGCACCCAATTCACATTTTACAGACGAGCATACATTTGTTCACAGGGCAGAAATCCCCTAAATTCATGGAGCACTTGCTCCCAATATACAATATCAGGCCTTCCAGAGGCACTTTACAGCACTAGAAAGAGAGCTAACGTGCTCTCAGTTCTCAAGCCTAAAAATTGAAACAGGGGTATCTTGTACCCAACCTATACGGCCTTCGTGTAAAAAGAAATAACAGAATATAAATGGCCCGTATACAAAATGAAAGGAGGCGAATGCCTGCGCTCCTAGATAAGAACACTTAAAACCTAAAGGGCACTAGGCCGGTGAAACAGGGGCTATTCCCAAACTACTGAGGTGACTCGTATAAGAATAAATTAAGACATAACGGAAAGGAAGAAAACCAGTCACAAAAACGTAGTCAGCTCAAACCAACATGAAGGGGAGCTCGAGACGGTACATCACTCTCTATCCCCGATTTACAGTTAAAGATTTTATGAAGTTACTAGCAAGGTACCCGTGCTTCGCTACGGTATTAAACTGAAATTTATAATTGAATGCTTATTGTTTTAGATATATAATCCGCCGAAATTCGCGATCTGACACGTTTTCAGCTAGAATCCACCAAAATTCCCGATCTGACTCGTTTTCTATTAGATTACGGCACGTTTCCTCCCATTTTTCAATCTTCCTTTCCAGCAATCGATTTCGTACTTCCCGGATTAGGCTCAGGTATTCTTCCCGGTCAGTTGGGTCCGTAAATCTTTGCCATACCGTATTTTCCTATAATCATTTTTAATCTGGATAAAATCCTTCAGGAGATCCGGCGTGGTGTCATATTGGGTGCCTTGGCGGCACTCAACCCGCGGCCGGACTGCATTCTTAGTCATTACTCGTCCAGGAGCCGTTTCCAGCCCGGTCCGCACATTTGACGACGGTCCGGAACATTATTATTATTATTATTATTATTATTATTATTATTATTATTATTATTATTCTTATTATTATTATTACTATTATGTGTTGCTGGGATGAATGATGACAGGGAAAACCGGAGTATCCGGAGAAAAACCTGTCCCGCCTCCGTTTTGTCCAGCACGAATATCACATGGAGTGACCGGGATTTGAACCACGGAACCCAGCTGTGAGAGGCCGGCGCGCTGCCGCCTGAGCAACGGAGGATCCTTATAAGTACATTAAGAACAGTAAAATCAATTGGTCTCACCTCCTTTTACACCCCACCGCCGTTAGTTTTTACTGCCAACACCCCCCCCCCTCCCGCCCAAAAAATATTAAAAGAAGGCGTGTTCTTTATGTTTAAGGGAGATTCCAAACACCAATGTTCACGTCTATTACCTTCAGTTTTGAGATATAAGTATCCCCATAAATATAATTTACTTTTGTCACTTCATTTCAAACTACTCCCCCCCCCCACTAAGTGAATTTTCCCGCAAAAAGTACTTGTTTCTTTAATAGTGAAGGATCTTCTAAATACCAATTATCACGACTCTAACTTATTCACGTTTTGATTTATGTGTCCTCATGAAAGGAATTCAACTCCTTTACACTCCCGCCCCCCAAGATGGTTTCCCCCCCCCCCCCAAAACGCGTTTTTCTTTGTTTTTAAAGGAGATCCAAATACGAATTTTCACGTCTGTAACAACTTTAGTTTTTATTAGATGTATATATTCTCATACAATTAAAGTCAATTAATTTTTCAACTCTTTCACCCCCCTCCCCCCGCTTCATTGGGTTTTCCGAGAATACGTGTTTCTTTACTTTTAAAGCAGATTGCAAATATCAAATTTCACGTCTGTAACATCTTAATTTTGAAGATATCAGTAGCCTAATTAAAAGAATTCAACACCATTTTCAGTCACTTCCCCCCCCCCCCTCCACCCAAGTGGTATTTCCGAAAATTAAAAATACACGTTTATTTATGTTTAATAGAGATAAAAATACCATTTTTCACTTCTGTAACATGTTAAGTTTTTTTAGATATACTGTAAAAATTCTCATTTTAAATTTTCACCCCTTTTGGGTTCCCCTTAAGTGGAGTTTCCAAAAACAAATCACCTATGTTTCTTTACATTTACAGGAGATTCCAAACACCGACTTTTTACGTCTGTAACATTTTACGTTTCCAAGATAATCTTTCAAAAAATTCACCCCAATTTGTCACTTCTGTTTAACCTCCATTAATAGGATTTTCCAAAAACTAAAAAATACGTGTTTTTTTATTTTTAAAGGAGATCCTATATACAAATTTTCAGTTCTGTAATATCTTCCGTTTCTGAGATATATGTATCCTCATTAAAGGCATTCAACCCATTTTTCACCCTTTTACACCCCTCCTATTTGGATTTACAGGAAACAAAAAAATACGTGTTCCTTTATTTTTAGAGGAGATTCTAACTACCAATTTTTACATCTGTAAATTTTAAAGTTTTAAGATGCAGACACATTCATTTTAAAAAATTCACCCCCCTTTTCACCCCTCAATATTTGGATTTTCCAAAAACGAAAAAATACGTGTTTTTTTACATTTAAAGTAGATCCCAAATACCGATTTTCAGGTCTGTAATATCTTCAGGTTATAAGTAGCCTCAATAAAGGCATTCAACCCATTATTCACCCTTTTACACCCTTCCTATTGGGATTTTCCGAAAACAAAAGAATACGTGTTTCTTTATTTTTAAAGGAGATTCTAAACACCAATTTTTACATCTATAAACTGTAACAGTTTTGAGATGTAGATACACTCATTTTCAAAAAATCACCCCCTTTTCATCCCCATTAATTGGATTTTCCAAAAACAAAAAATACGTGTTTCTTTATTTTTAAAAAGCATTCAACCCCTTTTTCACCCCTTTTCACCCCTCCTATTGCGATTTTCCGAAAACAAAAAAATACGTGTTTCTTTATGTTTAATGAAGATCCTAAATACCAATTTTTACATCTGCAAACTTTAAAAGTTTGGAGATACAGATTCACTCATTTTAAAAATTCACCCCCTTTTCACCCTCCCATTAATTGGATTTTCCAAAAACAAAAAAATACGTGTTTCTTTATTTTTATTTTTATTTTCCAATTTTCAGGTCTGTAATATCTTCAGTTTCTGAGATATAAGTACTGGTATCCTGATTAAGGGCATTCAACCCATTTTCCCCATTTTCACCCCTTTTCACCCCTCCTATTGGGATTTTCTGAAAACAAAAAAAATACGTGTTTCTTTATTTTTAAAGGAGATTCTAAATACCAATTTTTACATCTATAAACTGTAACAGTTTTGAGATGTAGATACACTCATTTTAAAAAATCACCCCCTTTTCATCCCCATTAATTGGATTTTCCAAAAACAAAAAAATACGTGTTTCTTTATTTTTAAAGGAGATCCCAAACACCAATTTTCAGGTCTGTAATATCTTCAGTTTCTGAAATATAAGTAGCCTCATCAAAGGCATTCAACCCCTTTTTCACCCCTTTTCACCCCCTCCTATTGCGATTTTCCGAAAACAAAAAAATACGTGTTTCTTTATGTTTAATGAAGATTCTAAATACCAATTTTTACATCTGCAAACTTTAAAAGTTTGGAGATATAGATTCACTCATTTTAAAAATTCACCCCCTTTTCACCCTCCCATTAATTGGATTTTCCAAAAACAAAAAAATACGTGTTTCTTTATTTTTAAAAGAGATCAATAGTACCAATTTTCAGGTCTGTAATATCTTCAGTTTCTGAGATATAAGTACTGGTATCCTGATTAAGGGCATTCAACCCATTTTCCCCATTTTTACCCCTTTTCACCCCTCCTGTTGGGATTTTCTGAAAACAAAAAAATACGTGTTTCCTTATTTTTAAAGAAGATTCTAAATACCAATTTTTACATCTGTAAACTTTCGAGATATAGACACACTCATTTTAAAATTTCACCCCTCTTTTCACCCCCTTAGCGAAGGTATATCTAAAAATCCTCTCTTAGCGAGCACCTACATCTTAATATGAATATATCCCCAAAATTTCATTTCTTTACGTCCAGTAGTTTTGGCTCTGCGATGATGAATCAGTCAGTCAGTCAGTCAGTCAGTCAGTCAGTCAGTCAGTCAGTCAGGACAAGTTATTTTATATATATAGATTACATAAGCCGGCAGAAGTTACATTTTCAGGAAAACTAGGTTACATAGTTAATGTTTCGGACCTCTCCCTCAGGTTAAACTGCGGAGCTAGCAAGAAATAAAGATGTTATGTGGCCATTACCTTGTCGGTGTACTGCTGCCTGATCAAAGAGGCGCCTCCCGCCTCCTGCTTGACACACACACTAGGTTAGATGACGATCAATTGCCCAAGAGACGTGAAAATCCGCAGTTTATAAACCCTCGGGGAAAGTTCGAAACCTTTCACGAATAAACCAGCCACACCCTCTCAATTTATTGGTTGATTTAAAGGTTACACTCAAAATCGAAGAAGAAGGCTGTGATAGGTTGAAAATTAATTACAGAAATTTGGGATTGGCTAGATTCAAAACTGGCGGAAGGAAAAGATCAATATTGCCAATCCAAAAATAAATGAACATCAATTAGTAAAAAAAAAAAACTTATGAATACCAAACTTCTCTAAATCAAAAGTTCTTTCACTTCGCACCAGAGTGCATGATCATGGTTTTTTGCAGTGACATCTATGCAAGAATGTCCAAACTTCGAACAAAACAAGTAGAAATTCGCACAGTACAGAAAACTTCACAATAACAAAATTCCATCAGATTTTAGTGGTGACATCTTGTGAGTAAAGGCTTACGTAGGTTTAGTTTCAAGTTCACGGTTCCTCCAGTTGAAGAGTTCTTTTAGGCGCAAGATTTAAACGTGCGGCGTAGAGGTGTACCTTCCGGTACAATTGTTAAAGGTGTAAAATAGGCCCACAGTTTGGTTGTTTTAATCTTCGTACGCTTTTCCATGTTACACGTGTTTTACACCAATAAACCACTTTAAGGCGAATAACTAACACTTAAAACACCATGAAATTAACTCTGAAAACGATCACAGAAGTAAAATATCCACAATTTCCACCGTCAGTCACAAGAGCAATAACAGGAGGGCACGCTTTGGTTGAATGTAACGCCACACAAGTACAGATTGGAATGTCGTGACCAAGCCGTGACTGCAAATACAGTGACAGCAAGAAACAACCACCAGCGCTGCAACTCGTTCCAGTACCTGACACGCCAAGCCAATGTAGCGCCTCAGTGAAATCATTACTATAGGTAGTTAACATGTTCGCGACAAAATACTGAAAACTGTTACTTTCAGAATCTAGTTACAGCCCGTGACGGTGACAGGAGTGTCACCGTCCTAGAGTAACAGTGACGTTTCTTTCTCCCCTCCTCTAGCTCGATTGTAAACAAACACTTCTTTCTAAAACGGCAGGATCCGGGTGGACTAAGGAAGCTGTTAGGATTTTACTGGACGAATACCAGAAATATCCTTGTTTGTACGAAGTTAAAACGCCACTTTACCACAACAGAAATGCAAGAAGAGAGGCAGAAAACACAATCGCCGAATTTGTGTCACAAGTTCGGCCGAACACAAGCCAGGCGGATGTGAAGGCGAAGATAAACGAACTTCAAACTCAATTCACTAATGAGAGGTTAGTACTGAATTTGATCAATCGTAATTATTTGAGATCGACTGAATGACTTTCCGTTAAATTTGATATGAAGTTCACAATATGGCACAAAGTAAAGCTATTTCTACGCATGCATTCAGTGTTGACTTGGTAACCTGTCAAAAATTTGAATGCAGCACCTAATTATTCATGTACAACCTACTGTGTGTAACAAAAAACAGGTTTTTTGTTCTTCAGTATATGTTAAAACACGACTGACTTATTTAAATGTGCAAGTTTACTGTAGTAGATTTCATTCAATTGTTTGTTTTCGGGAACAAGGTTATGAAATGTTTACACAATGGAATGGGTGGCAATGAGGTATTCAAACCAACATTTCCTTGGTATGATCGTATGCTGTTCCTTATTCCACATATTTTTTATTTATTTATTTATTTATTGCGCGCTACAGGATTTCTATTCCCAATTTAAGTGGCAAATGTTTACATGTGTCTTTTTTGCTTCGACTTAGTCTAATAACCTAATATCTGAACTATTCTAATATTATATTTACGTTGAGAAAGAAATATTACATACCTAATCCTTACAAGAAACAAGCAGATAAAAACATAATTTCGTAGCTAAACTAGTCTAATAACTTAATACTGTTACGGAGTTATCCGTGGAAGTAAGAGGTGAAAGAAGGTGCGGGCTGGAATGGGTCCAACTACAAGTCCGAAAGATGAATTTAAAATTTAAATAAAGGTTATATTTTCAATAGACAACAAGAGTTAACAAAAGTTTACATAGAATTTGAAAACTTAATGAGTCAATCAGGTACAAGACCAGAAAAGCAAGGATTTAGAGACAAATTAATGATCTGGGCTTCAAGCCCCACCTTTTACAATCTCTGAGCTCTCAGCTCACAACCACAAAATACCAAAGGGCAGAAAACCCCTAATTACATGGAGCTCTTGCTCCCGCCTAGGCACCTTCCAACATACCAGAAAGAGCTGACCTGCTCTCAATTTTACAAGCCTATCAAAGGCCACAACAAACTTTACTCCTAACTGCCCTCAAGGCACACAAAAGAAACAGGGGTATTATGTATCCAACCTACAGGGCCTTCGCATGAAGGAGAGAAAAAAAAAAACATCAGGTTAAGTTACTGGCCCAAAGTACAGAAAGGACTGGAGGCGTGAACTTGCACTCCTAAATATACATTTTAAAACCTAAGTGGCTCTAGGCCGATACACAGGGGCTAATCCCAAGCTAAGGAGGTGACTCGTGGGAGAAAACTTTAATACATTAAGAAAGAGAAGAAACAGATATGAAAACGTAGTCACCTCAACTTCAAAATGAAGGGGAGCTCGAGAGGGTAAAGCACTCTCTATCCCCGAATTTAAGTTCAAGAAAACTGAAGTTTACCAGGAAAAGGGTTTACATGTTTAATAGTTTACATATTGAAGATTTCGAACCCTCCCCGAGAGTTAAACTGCTGAGCTAGCAAGAAATAAAGATGTTAAGAGGCCATTACCTTGTTGAAGAGCTGCTGCCTGACGAACGGGGCGCTTCCCGCCCCCTGCTACATATCCACACAATAAGCTAGATGTTACTGAAGTGGCCCGGAGACAAGAACATCAGCAGTTTTTATACCCTCGTGGACAATTCGAGACCTTTCAGGAATGAGTAGACATACCCACACAATTTTATTGGTTGACAGCAAAAAGTTATACACAAGGCAATGAAGAAACACCTTATTGGTGGGAAATTAGTTACATAAATTTAGGATTGGTTAAATTCAAAACAGGTGGAAAGAAAACTTGATATTGCCAACCCACCAATGACAGAACAAAATTTAGTAAAGACAAAACTTATGAATACAAAATTTCTTCAATAGAGTTCATTCCATTGCACCAGAGTGTATTACCATAGTTTTTGGTAGAGACATCTCTTAGAGAATGTCCACACTTCTTGAGCACTGAAAAACAAAAGCAAATCAAAAACACACAGTGACATCATCTGATAAACAGTCGAGTTAGTTCAGTTGTTAAGTTCCGGGTTTCTCCAGTAGAGAAGTTTCAACTGACGCAAGATTTGAACTTGCGTCGTAGAGGTGTACCGCCCGGTACAAATACCTTAACTATTCTTATATTATATTTACAATGAGAAAGGAACAGTATTTCACATCTAATCTAATTTAAGCTTTACAAGAAACTGTAAAATAAAAATTAACAAAATTAAAATCGTAATTTCATATCTAAACTCTTATTTTCTTCTAGTTCTAACACTTATAATGACATTGATGGAATAGGGCTTAATGATGAATATTTAAAATATATTTTGTGGTTTAGATCAGCACTACAAATTAGAGAGTTTACACGAAGATGATGAACTGTTGTAAAAACAGGTCTAGAGGTACACAGAAGTCTAAACAATTATTTTTCTAAACTGCACTGTTGTAGACACTACATAGCCTGTAGAGTGGGGAATTTTTGTGAGCGGTTGTTCTAACTTTTTTATTATGAAGAGTTACATTTGTCCTTGCATTAAAGCGAGGCACGTGGAAGTTCAAGAGACATAAAAGTCAGGGTTGTCAATAACAGTATTTACAGTTTCGCACAGAAACTTCATGTCGTCCTTTTGTCTCCTCAGTTCCGAGCTTTCTTTTTCCAAATTTAGAAGTAGTTCGTTGTATGCTAAATGTGGATAATTACCGGATTTTTGAAATGTAAGTATTTTAAATATCTCTTTTGGATCTGTGCAATATATATTTTGTTTGTTGTATTCCATACAACGCTTGCGTATTCTACTTTGGGCCTGACGAGAGATCTGTAGAGGTGTATACAGGTTTATATGAGTTAAAAGGGTTTGACATTCCTCATCACAAATCCTAATGTCTTGTATGACCTTCTGTATATGTGGGGTGAATATTGTCACCAGGAGCAGCAAATCAAATTTGAATTTGAATCCAACTTGTAGCAGTGATGACAGTCAGGTAAAGCTTATTCTAAATCTAGATTTCAGAGGTTACAAGACAGTCATGTCAGATATGACCCGTGCAACAACTAACATTAAATATGAAAGTTAAAATTATTATGATTTTTTTTTTTTTTTTTTTTTGTGAGTAGGAGAGTGATGTTCTTTGAATGTGAACATCCACCTTTTGTTTTGCTATCTGTCTCCCTGACACTCAAATTTTCCACCATGGTATGATTGACTCTTAGTGTAGGTGGTGAAATAAATGTATTCATTTCAATGGAGGATATTGACAATCAGAGTTAAATCTTGCCACTACCTCCTACCAAACATCAATAACTCTATCAATGGGGGATGCGAGGTTACGTCTGAATATTTCTGAGACATTGGATACACACCTCTTGCATCCATGCATATGTAAAATTCGGGGTTAGCCAAATTGCGTTCCTTAATAAGCTATGAAGGTAGAGAATATATATCAAAAGAAGTATATGTCCACATACCCAATACTTTTATAATGGAATGGTCTCTCTAGATTATTTACATGGTAGGAGGTAACCACGGACCATAATTTAATAGTCTCTTTATTTTACACGGTAACCAGTAACCATGGACCATGTAAAATAATCTAAAGATACTATTAAATTATAAAAGTATTCAACAGTCAATACAGAACCAGTACACAAATTTCAATACTGAATATTCATGTAGGCTCTAATGCAGTAAAGACAACTAGGCCTAGATGGATTACTTTCAATAATATAATAATAGACAGAATCGTAATTTAAAATACCTGTAAACACACAATAATTGAAGTTAGTGTATAAATACCTGCACTAATTCAGTTTACTTCCATAGCACTTTTATTCTGTCATTTACTGAGCTGAGCGATGGCTATGCAAAGTACAGGGTGTGGAAATATTCTACAAGGAATAACACTGGTATATTGAACAAATTATGTTAATCTACAAGTACAGTAGCTAAATATTTGACCAAAATCGAAATTTGTCCACACAGTGATCTTGCCATGGTACTTTGCCTATAACATTAAAGTAGTCTTTCAATGTGTTCCTGATACTTATCGGTGTTTGCGAAACACTGTTTCCACCTTGTTTCTGGATTCCTCCCATGACGAGATCCCTTCTCCACTCCCCTAATTGCACACTGCCTTCGTGTACATCTTCACCCACACTGTGAGGTGGCATATGAACTCTCCTGTTCTCTTCCAAAAGGAAGTTGTGCAATACACAGGTAGCAAGGACAGTGGATTCCACTTTGTCAACAGAGTGTGTCACTTTACTCAATAATACCCTGAAAACTTTTGCCATGATGCCAAATGCATTTTCAACTACACATCTGGGCCTACTTAATCTGTAGTTGAAAACTGTCTGCTCTCTTGTCAGCCCTCTGTACCCAAAAGGCTTCATTACGTTGGAAGAGAGTGGAAAAGCATCATAAGCAATCATCACATACGGCACTTCCCACTCAGTTTCAGGAAGTTTGCGAGGGGAGGAATGTTCAATGTTTGATTATGGACTGATGCAAACAAGGTGCTGTTTTGGTAGACACCTCCATCACTTGCTCGTCCATTAGTCCCAACATCAATGTATATGAATTTAAAATGGGTATCCATCAGACCACGCAAAACAATGCTGTTAGTACCATTATAATTATAAAAGTAGAACTACTTGATCTAGAAGCTGCAAACTGTATGCTCTTCCCATCTAATGCACCCAAACAATTAAGGAAATTCAATTTATCTTCAAATTCATGTGCGATATCAAGCCATCCATCCTGTAATATGTGGTGAGACGGAGAACTACAACTATGGGAAATATAATTGTACCGGGCGGTACACCTCCGCGCCGCTAATTCAAACGTTGCGCGGGTTGAAACTCCTCTACTGGAGGAAGCCTGAACTTTAACAACCATGTTAATTCTAAAGTTTCTCAGAAGATGTCGCTATTGTAAATTTTGAAGAGTTCTGAACTGTGTCTTTTTTGATTTATATTTGTTTTCTCTGTAGTGAGAAGTGTGAACATTCTCTTCTAGATGGCACTACTGAAGAACTACAATTGTGCACCCTGGTGCGAAGTGAAGGATCTGTTGTTTTCTTTTTTTTTTGGAGAAATTTTGTGTTCATAAGTTTGTTCTTTGTTAAATTTCTTTCAGTCATTTTTTGGGTTGGCAGTATAACCCTTCTCTTTCCGCTTGTTTTGAATTTAGCCAATCCCGAATTTCTTTAATTAATTTTTAACCAATAATGTGCGTCTTCTCCGATATGGATATGTTGCTTGATCCTAGCCAATAAAGTTAAGGGGGGGTGTGGGTTCTCATTCTTAAAACGTCTCGAATTTTCCGCGAGGGTATATAAACTGCTGTTTTTCTGGTCTCGGTGCCACTTCAGTAACATCTTTCCTAGTGTGATTATATAGCAGGGGGCGGGAAGCGCCCCTTTCTTCAGGCGGCAATTCATCCATCAGGTAATGGTCTTTTAATAACTTCTTTGTTTGCTAGCTCAGCAGTTTAACCCTCGGGGCAGGTTCGAAACTTTTATCATGTAACTTTCCTTTATAATGTAAACGACTCTTGGTACAAATTCTGTAACTTTAACTACAAAATTGGGATAGAGAGTGCCTAACCCTGTCGAGCTCCCACTCATATTGTTTTGAGGTGACTACATTTTTACAACAGTTTCCCATCTCTTCGGAATGTAATAAAGTTTTATTTCGTGTCACCTCCGTAGTATGGGATTAGCCCTTGCATAAGCGGCCTAGTACCAAATAGGTTTTAAAGATGTGTATTAGGAGTGCAGTTACGCCTCCTCTCAAGTTGGTATTTTGGGGGCCATGTAATTGTCCTGTTTCTTTATTGAATAGGCCTCAGTATGTTGGGTATTTTTACCCCTGTTTTTATGTGTCCGGAGGACAGCTTGAAGGTGGAGTTTGGTGTGGCCGTTGATGGGCTTGAACTTTGAGAGCGGGTTGCTCTTTCTTAAATTTGGATTCTGTGTGCCTCGAGGAGGCTTTACTGGGTAATTGGGAGCTAGTGCTCCTTGGTATGATTCGGGTTTTCTGCCCCTTTGTTGAACCTTATACATAAATAATGTGGGGCTCATTGCTCAGGGATTGTAAATCTGGGGCTCGAAGCCCAAAATCCATCAATAACCTGTAATTGTGTATTCTTAACTTGTTGATATTCAACTGTGTTCCTGTTATTCTTGATCTCGAAAATAAAATATAACCTTTGTTAAAGTTTTAAATTAACTTTAATTTCGTAAGTTGAGACCTATTCACCCCAGCGCCTTCTTTCACCTCTGCATATCCACAAAACATCGTAACAATAATTTTAAAGTTTTTTTTACGTGTGTGAATGATTTCATTTTTTTGGAACTCTGGACTCTACTGAAATTATTTTTCTTTTAGGCAATAGGCAATATATATTGAACAGTATAAACATTGCAAGCTGCAAACAGTGATTATTTTTTGTATGTAAATCTTATGTAATTATCCTGTATGTCAAAATTGTAATATGATGAAAATGTAATGGTGCTCTAGTTATGAAACAGCATATACCGCATGTGCGGTTATTGCTGTTTAAGTAGGTGTCGCAATAAGAATTCTTGAGAAATTGCTAACTATCTTAATATGACCATACATGGTCATGCAATTTCATTCGCTAGAATAACGAGATTTCCTATTGGCGAAAATATAGGGAATCTAGTGGAAATTGTTTCCCATTGGTCGGTTGTGATCGGGCCATTTCCGGACCTTCTACCGGCTTCGGAAATATCATGCGTGTGCTCGGCGTCTTTTACATCCGACCGCCCTAGCGAGCGCGTGTGCTCGAGGACTCCCCTCGGGAACCCCAGTTTTATTGGGTAAGTGTTATTTCAATGTTATTCTCAATGTTTTCTGGTTTCGTTTAATTTTCACTTTCTCATTTTTGTTTCCTAATGAAAGCTTAATTCTTCTACTTTAAGAAAATGAATAGTTTTTACATATTTCGTGCATAAATATGCTCAGAAAATTGATTTAAAGGGAACACTGCGCCCGTGTCTCGGTCTGAGGTGGGCGTGGCATCACTGCACGGAGATTTTCATGGTTCCTTTCGATGTTTTAATTCAAGTTTGGCGCTCGTTGTTGCAGAATAGCTCTCCATAGAAGGCTCCACGTGCGTTCTCTTTGTATGCAGCAGTAATACACTTTGGTAATGGCAGCTTCCATGGTTTCCATACCTGCGCATTTTGAGTGAGAATATTGTCACGTTGCCTGTTTACCTGTGTGCATTTGGTTGTATATTCGTTGTTAAGATAATGTCCAGAAACTGTATTGGATGTAAGATGTATTCTAATGATGATAAGCATTCCCCATGCTGCAGTCTATGCCAAAAATTACAGTGGGTCTTCACTTAACACGGAACAGAAAAATATTTTCTCGCTCAAGTGAGAGTAGAGGTCTGGAGTATGTAGATTTCTATGGGGATGGGGATTCTAAACGTTACAAGGCAGTGTATGATTCAAATCAATACAATGGTAAATAAGTCGATAAACTGGAATGCGTAGGCCACTACCAAAAGCGTTCAGGAACAGCTCTTAGAAAATTTGTACAACATAACAAAAAGATGGGTGGTAGAGGCAAATTAACTGGAAAACTGATAGACAATTGTCAGAATTATTTTTGAATTGCTTTGCGTTCTAACTACAGTTTCATAAAAGATATGACAAATGCTATATGGGCAACATTGTATCATTTGACTGCCCATAAAGACAGGCCTTCCCATGACAGGTGCCCTGTAGGAACAGACAGTTGATGTTCATACCAACGAGCCAAAGCTGGCAATCTACTTGACAATTATAAGCATAAAGCAGGAATACCGGTAGAAGTCCTACATGCAATGAAGCCTGTGTATGAAAGGCTCTGTGATCCAAAAATGTTATCATAATATCATCATGGTTTGACTCAAAATACCAATGAGTTATTCGACGGTACGGCATGGAAGAGGTGTAGAAAAGATACATATGAGGGGCTCTCCCCTCTCAAACTGGGTGTCATGGATGCAGTTTTACACTTTCATTGTGGAAACAAGGTTGAAATAGAGGTTTCAAGAAGAATGAAGACTGTGCCTGGTATGTACTCAGCATCAGGAGTGTCACAATCTGATGAGGCACGTGTAAGCAGAAGTCAGCTTCAGAGCACTGCTGAACAAAGACAGCGAAGGGGGTACCTCACGGGAAGAAGAAATCTGAAAGACGACAAGAAACTTGAAGAGGAAGGTACCACCTATGCAGCGGGAGAATTCTAATACTTTCAGGTAAAAAGAAAGAGGTCAAATCATAATACATAACTTTAAACTTAATTTACTCAAAACTAAAAATTATGTTTTCTTTTCAGGTTCGAACAACAATAAGCCGAGTTCTAATTCAGATATCTACTTCAAAAAGGTCTCAAATTGAAGATAATTAATTTAGAAATGTCCTGTACTAGAACTGAGAAAAAATATATCTCCGTTCAAAAACTGAGTACGAAGAAATGAAAAATTATTTTTGAAATTTTGCATTTTAGAAAGAATGTGTTATAATTCGTGTAATCGTGATAAACTAATACATTTAGTAGGGGACATCAAGAACGCTAATGATAATAGTTCGGCGAAACAAATATCAAAATAAATGCATTTTTGTAGTTGCTTGGTAGTCTCAAAAAAGTGCCATTTTTGTTAACAAAAAAATTCTTGGACATCCCTTAAATTATAAATTGGGCAATCTTATAGTATAATAGTCTTCATTTACCTTCCTGTTAACTACGAACAAAATTTTAAAAGTTTTGTTATAAAATTATAGATTTTTTAATGTAACGTATATGAATTTGATTTTTCGGCATTTCCTTGCTTAATGTCATTTTAAAATTTTTTAATTTAACGTGTCCGATATTGCTCTAGATTCCCGCTCATGGTAATTTCAAGTCTTTAACCTGTTTTTTAAATCAACTATCCATTCATTTGTGTTTTTGGATTCGTATTTTATCAGTTTGTCAAAAGCGTTAAGTATCTGCTGCTTTGTGATTTAATCTTGTTTTTGTAATTTTTCGTTTGTTATTTTTAATATAGTTGAGCTAGAGGGTGTTTCTTGTAAGTCTTTTCTCCTCCATAACGTCATACGTTCCCATGGACCTCATAGGGCTTCCAAACACCTTCCACTCTCCTCTCTTAGTTGTCATTTTTAGGCCTGTAAGTGTTCCCTTATATTTGATTTAATATTGCGGATTGAAGTTATCCGTCACGTTTCCATGCTTTGATGTGTATTCACCGCCACAGCGTCATTCTACTATTTCTTTATTCATATTTTTAAGTGTCTATATTATCTACAACTATTCCTTGATTCACATTTTACGTCAATATTTATTATTATTATTATTATTATTATTATTATTATTATTATGTGTACGCGTTGGCCGAAAACCGCTACACAGACTAAAAGTTTTTGTTTGTTTTAAAGGTTACTCTGCCTGATGACTCTGTCAAATTTGATGAAAATGGAATGCTGACTGTATATGAAGAACAAAATCCTGACAATCAGTCATTTGCACCACAGCTTGCAGCAAGTACATCAGGTAGCTTATACATGTTTATAGAAATATAAAAATGTATATTTTAAGCAATTTGTTGAGGCAACTAAAATACACTTTCGCTGATTGAGTTCAGAAAGAAAAAATGACCATCTTCTGGTGATAAATATTCTTTTTCGAATTTCTAGGAAGTTAATAGTTTCCAGAACTTATTAATGATATATACTAAAGTAGGGTATTAACTCAAATTATAATATTGTACAGTGACTTTCATTCATAAATGTTACCGTGGTTTGGTGGATTAGCAGAGGTGAAAGAAGGTGCGGGGGTGAACAGGTCTCAAAATACGAAATTAAAGTTAAGATAAAATTTAACAAGGTTATATTTTCTTTTCAAGATTAAGAAATAACAAATAGAACAGGTACTCAGTAGCCGAAACACAATTCGAAAATGTACAATTACAGTGATTACAGGAGTTGGGCTCCGAGAGTCAGACACACAATTCTTGAGCTATAAGCCCAACCTTACGATATACAGAATTCAACGAAGGGGCAGAAGACCCCAATCATGCCTAGGAGCACTTGCTCCTCTTTACACGGTAAAGCCTCCTCGAGGCATACAACAACTCAATTTTCAAGAAAGAGCAACTCGCTCTCAAAATTTAAGCCTATCAAAGACCACACCAAACTCCACATTCAAGTTGTCCTCCAAGGACATGAAAACAGGGGTGAAAATACCCAACCTACTGAGGCCTATTAAGTAAAGAAACAGGTAAATTACATGGCCTCTAAAATACCAACTTGAGAGGAGGCGTTCTTGCACTCCTAATACACTTTATATAAAACCTACTTGGCACTAGGCCGTTATTGCAAGGGCTAATCCCATACTAAAGAGGTGACTTTTAGAAGGAAACAATTTACATTACGTTAAGGAAGAAACGGTTGTGAAAATAAGTTCACCTCAATACAATATGAGTGGGAGCTCGAGAGGGTTAAGCACTCTCTATCCCAATATGTAGTTTAAAAGATAGAATTTATACTAAGTGTCTTTACATTTTAGGGGAAAAGTTACATGGTGGAAAGGCTTCGGACCTGCCCCGAGAGTTAAACTGCTGAGCTGACAAGAAAAGAAGTTATTAAACGGCCATTACCTGGTGGCTGAACTGCTGCCCGAAGAAAGAGGCGCTTCCCGCCCCCTGCTACGTACTTTACACACTGATAGATGTTATTGAAGTGGCCCGGAGACCCGAAAATCAGCAGTTTATATACCCTCGTGGAAAGTTCGAGGCGTTTCAGGAATGAGAACACCCTCCCACAAAATTTTTATTGGTTAACGACGAAAACCCCTACACTAGATGAGGAAGAAACACCTTATTGGTGGAAATTTAATTACAGAAAATTATGATTGGCCAGTTTCAAAACTGGCAGAAAGAAAGGGTTAATATTGCCAACTTAAACAATAACTAAAAGGAATTTAACAAACAAACTTATGAATTCAAAATTTCTCCAAAAAAGTTCTTTCACTTCGCACTAGGGTGCACAATTGTAGTTCTTCAGTAGTGCCATCTGGAAGAGAATGTCCACACTTCTTACTACAGGCAAAACAAAAATACATCGAAAACGACCCAGTTCAGAAACTTCAAAATTTCCAAGTAGTGACATCTTCTGAGAAACTTGAAAATTAACACAGTAGATAAAGTTCAGACTTCCTCCAGTAGAGGAGTTTCAACTGGCGCAAAGTTTGAATTAGCGGCGTGGGTGTGTACCAACCGTTACAATAAACATACATATTATTTATGCAATCACTGTCAATTAGTTTATTATTATTATTTCCAGGCACATCACGTAAACGGAAGAAGGGGTCGATTGAAGACAATGTCCTCCTTCAGGCATCAAAGGTGCTTCACTAAGTGTCAAATAGTGAAGATGCAGACGATGAATTTGGCAAATTTATTGCCTCAGAACTGAGAGCCCTTACCGACACAGAAATCAAAACTATTACTAAGCGTAAAATTCAACAAGCAATAATGGATGCTCAGTTGGAAGTATTAGGCCTACTAAATACAGACTAGGAAAGGAGTACACACAGCCTAAAAGATTATATTGTACATATTTATGTAATAATGTTTTAATAATTAAGTTCTTTAAATAAATTTATATAAATTCAAATATTCATGTACTTTTCTGTCAGCGAAGAGTATATTTCCCTACATGTTTCAGGAATAATACGTGCTAGATTTCCAAATGGTGTTCTAGTTGAATACATCAAGTTGGTGTAACATTCTCCAGTGGTCAGAAATCGGAGTGTCACAGTCTCATTTCAGGAGAAATAGCTTTCCTCATGTTAAGTGTCCTGTCGAATAATTTTGGGACCAACAAGATCTAGAAGTTTTTTAAAACTGGCTTCCTCCATTCCTAGAAAATTCCTATATGAATGCTGGTCTTCTAATCTCAACTCATTTTCGACCAAGGACAGCAATCCTCTACCTTCTCTTCTTTTGATCCAATCCCGAGTCCAGCATTTCCTGGCATTTCTTTTCTTCCTTTTTACCACTGTACAACACATAATTGCAGCTAAAGCAGCAAGTTTTGCTTTGTTTGTTGGAACCGTACTCTCAATCACACTGTACTGTAAGTTGAAGAGCTGATTCTTGGTTTAAAATTTTATCGATAGATGGCAGCACATACACATCTTAGTTCAATAGTTAGTTCATAGATGGCCATCCTGTTGCTTCCACGGATTTTTAAAAATAATTTTACCGAGAGCAACACAACTTGTTTTCACCAGATTTTTATAAAATTAATTGTACAACAAATTTTACGAAACATTTTACCGTGAGCAATATGCATTATTAGCCTACAAGGATGACGAATTAACTATATAATGTAACACGTAATAAAAGGCCTGCCCGATAGCCGTTCATAGCTGTCCGTCCTGTGGATGCAATATTTGCCGCTAGGGGCGCTGCAATTCAGCCTCACATGAACACCTCGGTTGGCGGTATTTCTACATGTTGTATGCTTACGGGTGACGTCGTATTGTTAAAATACGTCAATCATATTACGATGGTGTACTGTTGCTTGCCGTTTTGTAAACAAGGCTCTAGAAATATTCCTGGAACTAGTTTCCACGAATTCCCTTGCCAAGAACCAACCAGGGAATCATGGATTAAAGCAATTGAAGATAGGTTAGAGTTTCCCACAGACAGAAAGTTACCAGTACCTCCGATGCAGCAGTTGCTGATTGCTCTTAGGCGGAGCGCACACTTATAGGACAAGGGACACGACACATGGGATTCGACAGAAAGGACATGTTCCAAGTGGATGTAGCACGTGTAATCAAGAGGAAGCCCGCACACTTATCGGTCAAGGGCATGGACTGTCCCTTGTGTCAGCGGACATGTCCCGTCAAGGTATCGCCTGTTGCATTTCGTAGGACGTGTCCCATCAGTTCGCACGTGAGTTTAGTGAAGTTATTTAAATATGTGCAGTTCAGCAGAGACAACTACCATAAATTTTATAGCGGAAGTGGAGAAGCATGAAGTGCTGTATAATTACAGATTAAAGGATTATTCGAATAGGTCCATATGTGATAATATCTGGCGAGAAATAGGAGAAGTATTCAGCATGAACGGTAACATTTATTTACAGTGATAAAATACATCTAGTGAATACTTTAACTTACAAATACAAGATATTGTACTTAGAAAAACAAACCCCTTGTTATAGTTGTGATGAACGAACACATTCACCTTGCAGTATCATTATCCCAAATTAAAATAGGACCAATACTAATTGGGAAAACGTGATAAACTGAAGTTGTTATTTTTTCTTGAAAGTTTCTAATTTAATTAGGTAGCTAAATGAATGTTCAACGCTTCTTGCCATGGAAGTGCATTTTCTGGCTTCATGAAATATGCACACAGTTGATCTTTTATTTCTTGAGCTGCTGTTGTCGGACGAATATTACAATGGCCAAGTCGGGAATGATGATCTTGATTTGTGCATTGATTTTCACCTTCTTCTGACACGGACGGATTGGTGAAATGTCCTCCTTTCAATTTGATGAAATTGTGTAAAATGCATACAGCTTTAATGCAGCTATCAACTTTGGAGACTTTTATTGAAATCGGTGTTTCAAAAAGTCTACTGGCATGCCAAAAGCACATTCGACACTTCGCCTTGCTCTACTGAGTCTATAACTAAACACTCTCTTTTCATTGTCCAAGATCCTAACTGGATAGGGACGCATGAGGTTAGTCTTGAGTGGGAATGCTTCATCCCCCACCAGATAATAAAGACATACAAATGACGCATCATTTTGGAGCCCAGAAGGTGGTGGCAACTTCAATTTACCATCCATCAGAGGTCTGCCTATGTTTGAATTACGAAAGACAGATCCATCACTATTTCTTTCAAACTCTCCGACGTCTATAGCAATAAACAAACCATCAACATCACTGAGAGCTAGAAGTACAACCGAAAAATATCCTTTGTAATTTATGTAGGAGGAACCTGACATGGCCGGTTTCTTAATTCTGAAATGCTTCCCGTCAATACTGGCAACACAACGTGGCATATTCCACAATTCATAGAATCTATCTGCTGTTTGTAACCAATTATCAGTATCTGGTGTAGGCATGAAATCTTCATTTAGTGCGTCCCAAATGGCAACAAAAGTTTCGAATACAATTTTGCATATTGTTGTTTCCCCTCGTTTGAACTGGAAGGCAAGAGATTTAAAACTGCCTCCGTTTCCAAGAAACCTGAAAAAGAAACAAACTAACCAACAAAAACAACAACAATAATAATAATAATAATAATAATAATAATAATAATAATTCTGATGGAGACTATTTTTCTTATAGCTCGTGAAGCTAAGGAAAAATGGAAGAACATTCGGCATGCATTCTTACGACATTTAAGGCAACTACCGACAAGTGGCTCTGAAGGTGGAAAAAGAAATTCCTACTATTTTCCCGAGTATTTGCAATTTCTGGAGCTATACACAAGATCCAGGGGGTAAGTGTTGTCGAGTGTAAACAGCCAACATTCTGTAAATAACTCAAGTGTTGATTGACTTTACATTTTGCATTTGTTCCGAGGTATCTGTGGAACAGCAGAGGTGAAAGAAGGTGCGGGGGTGAACAGGTCTCAGGCTACGAAATTAAAGTTAATTTAAAATTTAACAAGGTTATATTTTCTTTGGAAAATCAATAAATAACAATAATGGCAGGTACAGAGTAGCAAGGTAACAATTTACAATTACAGTATTTACAGGATTTGGGCTTCGAGCCCCGAACTCACAATTCTTGAGCAATTACCCCAGTTTTACCCCAACACAAGTTTCGTGATGATGATGATGCTTGTTGTTTAAAGGGGCCTAACATCGAAGGTCATCGGCCCCTAATGGAACGAGATGGACGAAATGACATATGACAGTTAAAATTTAAAACGTAGCCACTGATTAGAGTTTAAAAAATGGCGATGAAAAATGAGTATGAAATTAAAACAATCAGTGGATCTAATTCGCAATGCCTTATTTTGGAATAAAATAAGAAAAATTACAGGAGATAATGGAATAAGGCATTGCCTGCTAGTACAGATATATATACATACTTTACATTAGACGGTAAAAGAACACATTAAAATACGCAACACAAACTAAAATGACGTCAATAGGATAAGAGCGTAATTGACACAAAGATACAAGCACAAAGGACATCATTACATACGATAAAACAGACCACTATCCCTCATAAAGCGGATGACGAGGTCTGCTGACTGCACGTCATCACGCAGGATAAGGGAGATGGTATCCGGGAGGTTAAGACTACGGCGAAGATCAACCAGGTCCGTACACTCCGTAAGGATGTGTACCACGGTAAGATGGTCACCGCAGGAACACACCGGAGGAGGTTCTCCTTTCAAAAGATGCGAGTGAGTCACGATACCATGGCCGACCCGAAGACGACATAATACCACGGCTTCCCGCCGCGAAGCCCGAAGGGAAGTCTTCCATACCTTCGTTGTTCCTTTTATCGCTCTCAACTTATTGGGAGGTGGAATGGCCTGCCAATCCATCTCCCAATAGGACATAACCAGATGTCTTAGGTGAGAGCGAATATCACTTGCTGGAACCTTGAAAGGCAACGGGGGCAGTGTAACTGCCTCCTTGGCAGCCTGATCTGCCAACTCGTTTCCCTCTATGCCCATGTGGCTTGGGAGCCACAGAAACGTGATGCTGGTGCCGGCATCCCAACACCCGGCCAGCAGGTCCTGGATCCGCTGCACCAGAGGGTGTTGAGGGAAACAGGTATCAATAGACTGAAGCGAACTCAAGGAGTCAGTACACACAAGAAAGTGTCGGCGCTCATTGTATAGTGCGTACCGCAGAGCTCTGCAGATAGCATAGAGCTCTGCCGTGTACACACTACAGGTTTCCGGGAGAGCAAAAAGGAACCGATCATTGTCGACAACGAACGCACAGCCCACCTTCGTATCTGTCCTTGAACCATCCGTGTAGACGACGACTGAACCTGGATAGCGGCCAACAACGGACATGAAGAGCCTCCGATAAATCGAAGGGTCCGTGTTTACCTTCGGGCCAGTGTGTAGGCCCAGGATTATTTCAGGACGTCGAACTACCCACGGAGGTGCCCCACTCGGTTGTCTGACAAGGCAGGGAACCGAAGGTACGTTAAACAACCTGTAACTGCTCTCCAAGCGTATTCCAACCGGCCGCGTAGCTCGAGGACTAGCAGCGTACAGAAAATGGTTGCCATTGTTGAATACGCAAGGATAGCTGGGATGAAGTGGCATTTGTCGCAAATGAGCAGCATACGAAAGAAGCATTTGCTGGCGCCTCAGGTGTAAAGGCGGCACACCAGACTCAGCAAGCAGGCTAGCGATGGGGCTTGTACGAAAAGCTCCCGTCGCCAACCTAACCCCGGCGTGGTGGATGCTGTTCAGCTTCGCAAGAACGCTTGGTCTTGCGGAGCCATATGCTGCAATGCCGTAGTCTAACCTAGATAAAACGTGTGCCCTGTAGAATCGTAGGAGCACCGCACGGTCAGCTCCCCAATTGATGATGATGATGCTTGTTTTTTAAAGGGGCCTAACATCGAAGGTCATCGGCCCCTAATGGAACGAGATAAACGACATGAGAGATGATGTTAAAATTTTAAAACATATCCACTGACTAAAGTTTAAAAAAATGATGATGGAGAAAAATGAGGATGAGATTAAAACAATCAGTGGATCTAATACGCAATGCCTAATTTTCTAATAAAATAAGAGAATATACAGGAAAACAAAAGAATAAGGCATTGCCTGGTAGTACATAATTTACGAGAGACGTTAAAATAACACATTAAAATACGCAACACAAACTAAAATGAAGTCAATGGGATAAAAGCGAAAGTGACACAAAACACACTAAGACAAAGGACAGCATCACACAAGATAAAACAGGCCACTATCCCTCATAAAGCGGACGACGAGGTCTGCTGACTGCTCGTCATCACGCAAGATAAGGGAGATAGTACTCGGAAGGTTAAGACTACGGCGCAGATCGACCAGGTCCACACACTCCGTAAGGATGTGCACCACGGTAAGATGGTCGCCGCAGGTACACACCGGAGGGGGTTCTCCTTTCAAAAGATGCGAGTGAGTCAAGATACCGTGGCCGATCCGAAGACGACATAATACAACGGCTTTCCTCCGCGAAGCCCGAAGGGAAGTCCTCCATACCTTCGTTGTTCCTTTTATCGCTCTCAGCTTATTGGGAAGTGGAATGGCCTGCCACTCCATCACCCAATAGGACATAACAAGATGTCGCAGCTGGGAGCGAATATCACTTGCTGGAACCTTGAAAGGCAACGGGGGCAGTGTAACTGCCTCCTTGGCAGCCTGATCTACTAACTCGATTCCCTCTATGCCCATGTGGCTTGGGAGCCACAGAAACGTGATTCTGGTGCCGGCATCCGAACACCCGGCCAGCAGGTCCTGGATCAGCTGCACCAGAGGGTGTCGAGGGAAACACGTATCAATAGACTGAAGCGAACTCAAGGAGTCCGTACACAGAAGGAAGTGGCGGCGCTTATTGTACAGTGCGTACCGCAGAGCCTCACAGATAGCATAGAGCTCTGCTGTGTCCACACTACAGGTTGCCGGAAGAGCAAAAAGGAACTTATCATTACCAACAACGAACGCACAGCCCACCTTCGTACCTGTCCTTGAACCATCCGTGTAGACGACGACTGAACCTGGATAGCGGCCAACAACGGACAGGAAGAGCCTCCGATAAATCGAAGGGTCCGTGTTTTCCTTTGGGCCAGTGTGCAGATCCAGGATTATTTCAGGTCGTCGTACGACCCACGGAGGTACCCCACTTGGTTGTCTGACAAGGCAAGGAACCGAAGGTACGTCAAACAATTCGGAAATGCTATCCAAGCGTATCCCAACCGGCCGCGTCGCTCGAGGACGAGCAGCGTACAGCAAACGGTTGCCATTGTTGAACACGCAAGGATAGCTTGGATGAAGTGGCATCTGTCGCAAATTTGCAGCATATGTAAGTAGAAGGTGCTGGCGCCTCAGGTGTAAAGGCGGCACACCAGACTCAGCGAGCAGGCTAGCGATTGGGCTTGTACGAAAAGCTCCCGTCGCCAACCTAACCCCGCTGTGGTGGATACTGTTCAGCTTCGCAAGAACGCTTGGTCTTGCGGAGCCATATGCTGCACTGCCGTAGTCTAACCGGGATAAAATGTGTGCCCGATAGAATCGCAGGAGCACCGTGCGGTCAGCCCCCCAAGAAGTGCTGCTAAGAAACTTAAGGATATTAAGCCTCCCAGTGCATTGCACTTTTAACTGCCGCACGTGTGGCTCCCACGATAATTTACTGTCGAAAAGGAGCCCAAGAAATCGGTAAGTGTCAACAACTGGAAGAACGACGTTGTCTAAATAAAGCTCAGGATGGGGGTGAAGAGTACGTTGACGAAAAAAGTGGACAACAGAGGTCTTTGCGGCAGAAAACCGAAAGCCATGTTCTAAGGTCCACTGCTCCACCCTCCTAATAGCGTGTTGTAATTGTCGCGACTGCCATATTACGCGAGCTATAGTGCAGAGCAAAATCGTCCACATATAGCGACGGTATAACTGCTGGACCAGCAGCAGCAACAATGCCGTTGATGGCAATCGCGAACAGAGTGACACTAGGAACCGATCCCTGTGGTACTCCATTTTCTTGAACGTGGTATTGCGAATATGTCCTCCCTACTCGGACACGGAATAGACGGAGGGACAAGAAATTCGCAATAAACGCCGGCAAGTTACCTCGGAATCTCCATTGATGCAGGGCTGAAAGGATACCATATCGCCATGTGGTGTCATAAGCCTTCTCTAAGTCAAAGAAAACAGCTACCAAGTGCTGTTTGCGGAGAAAGGCATCCTGGATAGAGCTCTCCAGGCGTACCAAGTGGTCAGTGGTGGATCGAGCGGCTCTAAATCCACATTGGTACTCGGACAAGAGTCCTTGTTTCTCCAGACACCACACAAGGCGGCGATTAACCATCCTCTCAAACAGCTTACACAGGCAGTTTGTAAGGCAAATCGGTCTGTAACTTCCTGCATACTTAGGATCTTTGTCAAGCTTGAGGACAGGAATGACTATGCCCTCTCGCCACTGAGACGGAAAATCACCCTCCATCCAGATTCGGTTTAACACACGAAGGAGATATAATAAACTATCATCACTAAGGTGTTGCAACATCTGGTTATGGATGTTGTCCGGTCCAGGAGATGTGTCCTTGCAAAGCGCTAGGGCGCTGCGGAGTTCCCACTCCGTAAAGGGCACGTTGTAGTCCTCTGAAGCTTGAGAGGCAAAACTAAGGTGAGAACGTTCCGCCTCCCGCTTCAGAGCGACGAAATCAGGATGGTAATTCCCGGAACCAGATACATCCGAGAAATGACTAGCGAGATGGTCAGCAATCAGGAGGGGTTCAGTGACGATGTTGCCTGCAATGGAAATTCCCGGTACAGAAGATGATCCTTGGATACCCGAAATACGTCGAAGCTTAGTCCACACTTGAGATGATGGAGTATGTGACGTCATAGACGACACATACCTCTCCCATGAAGCCTTCTTACTTTGGCGAATAAGAACTCGCGCCTTAGCGCGGAGTTTCTTAAATGTTACCAAGTTGGCCGCAGTGGGCTGTCTACGGTAATGTTTGTGAGCACGAGGGCGTCCTTTGATAGCTGCTGCTATGTCTTCGTTCCACCAAGGAACGAGCTTTCGGCGAGGAGTCCCCGAGAAGAACGGAATGGACTCCTCAGCAGCAGCAAGAATAACTTGGGTGATGTAAGTTATTTCCTCGCCGACGTTCCGCCTGATTTTGTCGTGAAAGACAGCTAGTGATGTGTACTTTGGCCAATCAGCATGTTTAAAAATCCATCGAGGGGGAGCCTCGACGGATTTGTGGTTCAGCAAAGTAAGAATTATGGGAAAATGGTCACTGTCACAAAGATCGTCGTGTGTGTTCCACCGAAACAGCTGAACCAACGTTCGGCTGCATAGACTTACGTCTATGCGAGAATATGTGCCGCAACGTACACTGAAGTGTGCTGGTTCCCCTGTATTCAAAATACATAAATCCAGCTCTGTTACTAATGTTTCCAGCTCTCTTCCCCGGGGGCAAGGTGACTCAGAGCCCCAGATGGGGGGATGGGCGTTGAAATCGCCCAACAAGAGGAAGGGAGGTGGAAGCTGATCGAGAAGATCAGTGATATCATTGATGTTAAGAGCCTCACCTGGTGGAAAATAAATACACACTGTAGTTATGACAGGCAGCGGTACGCGAACAGCTACAGCCTCCAGCGGGGTTCGTATTGGAACCTCCTCGCTGTAGGTATCAGAACGGACAAAAATGCCAACGTCACCGGAAGCCCGGTGAGCATAATGTCGTTCTGTCGAGTATAGTCGAAAATTTCGCAATACCGTATGATGATCTGGTCGGAAATTTGTTTCCTGAATACAGACTATACTCGCCGAATACTCGCTAATGAGCTGGCGCAACTCAGCAAGATGCCTATCATAACCGTTACAATTCCATTGTAACAGTGCCATATTGTAAATGTTTACTTCTGAGGATTAGGATAGGAGCAACGGAATGCTACCTAACCTAACCTACACTCACATCCCCATCAGAAGATGGAGATTCGTGTTCCATGTGCAGCTCCTCGTCATCACACGAGGTGATGCAGGCCTTCAACTTCTTCGACGTAGTCCGGGTGCGGGGTTCTGCCCACGAGGGGAGCGCGCAGGTTTCCCCGAAGGAAGACCTGCTGACGCAGAATCAGGCCCTCCAGGTGGAGGGCGTGACACTCCATTTGTAGGAGATTTGGAAGAGCGCCTATTAAGGGCGTTCTTCTTCCCCGCCGTCGATTCTTGTATAGGCGGGCTGGGAGGGGAGTTCCCAGCCCTGGTCGACGATGCCGCCTCCGCCGGCTTAGGCGCGGCTTTCGCCGACCGTGTAGGGGAAGGAGACGTTGTCTTCTTCCCCTTCTGTGCCGGCGTAGGTTTCTTAGCCGGCACAGGCAGATTGGTGGTCGAAGGCCGGGATGGACCAGCCTTCGAGCTTGTTCTCTTTGCGGCGTTGCTCGAAGGAGCAACCGCCGCCTTGGGCGCAGCGATCTTCTGGACAGGTGTTGCAGATGAAAATGAGGAACCTGGCAGGGACTGAGCTATCAAGCTGAAGTCTAGTGTCTTGGCCGGTGCATTCAGGGAATTAAACTTACGGCGCGCTTCCTGGTAGAAACGACCATCCAGGGTCTTGATCTCCTGGATCTTCTTCTCACTCAGATAGGTCGGACAGTTCCGATCCCGAGGAGAATGAAGACCAGAGCAGTAAGTGCACTTGTACGGAGGTGTGCATTCCTCCGCGCCGTGAGCTACTTTCCCACATGTACCACACACTGACTGATTCGAACAACGAGATGATTGATGATTGTTGTTTAATGGGGCCTAACATCTAGGTCATCGGCCCCTAATGGTACGAAATGAGACGAAATGGAATGACATATTAAAAGTCTAAAATTCTCCACTGACCAGAATTCAAAAATGTGACAACGAAGAATGAATGGATGGACATGAATTTAAAACAATCAGTGGTTGCGACCCGCAATGTCGCACAGTCACATAAACGGACGTGACAATATCGTATTACTGACCAAGGGACTACTGCTATAGCATAACAATGAATCGATTATGCGTGCAGTCAAAAGGGGGTCCTAAATCGAAGTTATCGGCCCCTCATAACGGTACTGATCGCTAGCAAAATAGAACCATGGTAGCTGTCATGCTACGGTACTAATCAAAAGTAGCAGAGACTTGCGGCATTCCACACATTATTGTACTACTCAGAGCTTATGAAATTCGACATTTAATACAGACCTATGTTTTCCCACTTTGCGGCGCCATTTACAGGCAACGCAAACCTATGGTGTTCATCACAGAAGAGTACTAACCACAGGGAGCTCTCCCTATCCCGTGGTGTTCCTCATATAGTGGGTACTGATCATAGGCAAGGCAGAACAATGGTAGCTATCATCCCCTGGTCCTGCTCATATGGTGGTACTAATCACAGGTACTGCAAAAGGCGACCGCGCGGTGCTCCTGTGTGCTACTAATCACAAACCAATTTCGTACCTAATGTAGTGGTACTACGCACAAGTAAAAGCAACCCTTGGTGTTCCCCGCGTGATGGCACGAATCAAAAGCAGTTTCATGGTTCCAATTTAAACATCCCTCGGTCGCCCCTTTTAGTCGTCTCTCACGACAGGCAGGGGATACCGTGGGTGTATTATTCGTCTGCCTCCCCCACCCACAGGGGGTGTGTGTTTGGTCCGCGAGAGGTATTTTATTTCCCTCAAGTCCGCCGGCAAGCCGGTTAGGACCCCCCTATCCGCCACCTGGGACGCGCCACGTGGGAGTATCACCTCTCCCCCTGCTACGCCTGCGTAGCAGGTTCGTGGCGAATAACGAGATACCATGTGTCCGAATCTCTGGCATTGATAGCACCGCATAGGAGGCGGGATGTACGGCCTCAAATCGCAACGATAGGTTGTCACCTTGACATTCTCTGGCAACACTGACAATTTAAAGGAGACTATAAACGCACCCGTGGCAACGTCTTCACCGTTGACTTTGCGTGTGATACGCCGGACGTGGGTCTCGCCGCGGTGCTTCATGTCTTCCATCAATTCATGGTCAGTGTTCAGGACGAGATCGCGGTGGAAAATCACGCCACGAACCAGATTCAAGGTTTTGTGCTCTTCCACTTTGACGGGGATGTCGCCAAAGTGGTCGCACTTAAGCAACCGATCTGCTTGGAGCGCAGTGCTCGTCTTTAAAAGCAAACCACCATTGCACATTTTCTTCAGGTCCTCCAGTTCACCGTAGACACCTTCAATGTGGCGACTAAAGAGAATCGATTTCACCAGCTTGAAGTCTTGCCCATCGGTCCTGGTAGCAACCAGGAACCTAGGGAAGCTGGAACCCAGACTAAGTCGCTGCGCTTGTTCCCAAGGGGTTGCCCCCCTTAGGGAATCAAAAGTTAAAGACTTGGGTAGCGAACTACCCGAGGTGGCAGGCGGAAGTTGTTTCGACGCCATGCCCGAAATCATCCTCCCCGAATGCCACCCACTCCGATCAGGGGTCTCTGTAGCCGAACCAAGCAGCCAAGGCAATACCCACCTGGTCGTAGCAGGTATTGCCCGGGGTCCGATGTTGAACGATGCCTAGTACGGTATGACTGAGGCAATGAGCACTAGGACTCCCTTCCTCCAGTCACCCGCAATAGCATGTACCCCATAGCGTGTACAGAGCACTAACAATAGGAAAAATAAATAAAAATAATTAATAATAATATGTCCTTTCGGCATTCGGCTGTGCGGGGACCTGCGTTGTCAGGCGGATACCACTGCCCGGGTACATGACACTCCCACCCGCCGCGTCCTGGGTGGTTGCTGGCACGGGCTTTCGAGCGTAGTCGCACACATAGGAGCTCCATCGCCGGGCAGCACGCACATAAAATTTTGAACGGTCTACATCTGACCCTCGGAAAAATAATAAAAAATAAAGAGGGGACCATGGCCACATGACCCTTTAAGTCGCCTTCTACGACAGGCAGGGATTACCTATGGATGTATTCAGCCTCTCCCATCCACAGGAGATCCATCACATTATACCAAACCGCAATCCATGTCCGCGCCAAGGTCGCCCCTTTGTGTCGCCTCTTACGACAGGCAGGGGATACCGCGGGTGTATTCTGCATGTGTGTCCCCCACCCGCAGGGGGTAGTGTGTTTGGTCCGCGAGAGGTATTTTATTTCCCTCAAGTCCGCCGGCAAGCCGGTTAGGACGCCCTATCCGCCACCTGGGACGCGCCACGTGGGAGTATAACCTCTCCCCCTGCTACGCCATCGTAGTAGGTTCGTGGAGCTCCCCAATTAGTGCTGCTAAGAAATTTCAAGAGATTTAGCCTCTTGGTGCATTGCACTTTTAGCTCCCGTACGTGTGGCTCCCACGATAATTTACTGTCGAAAAGGAGCCCAAGAAAGCGGTAAGTGTCAACCACGGGAAGAGCGACATTTCCTAGAGAAAGTTCAGGATCTGGATGTAGAGTACGTTGACGGCAAAAGTGGACAACGGAGGTCTTTGCAGTAGAAAACCGAAAACCATGTTCAAAGGTCCACTGCTGCACCTTCCGGATAGCTTGCTGTAATTGTCGCATACTGCCATACTGTGCGAGCTATAGTGAAGAGCAAAATCGTCCATATATAGCGACGGTATTACTGCTGGACCAGCAGCAGCAACAATACTGTTTATGGCATTCGCGAACAGAGTGACACTAAGAATCGATCCCTGTGGGACTCCATTTTCTTGAACGTGGTATTGCGAATATGTCCTCCCTACTCGGACACGGAATAGACGGAGGGACAAAAAATTCGCAATGAAAACCGGCAAGTTACCTCGGAATTTCCATTGATGCAGGACTGAAAGGATATCATATCGCCAAGTGGTGTCGTAGGCCTTTTCTAAGTCAAAGAAAACAGCTACCAAATGCTGTTTGCGGAGAAACGCATCCTGGATAGAGCTCTCCAGGCGTACCAAGTGGTCAGTGGTGGATCGAGCGGCTCGGAAACCACACTGGTACTCGGACAAGAGTCCTTGATTCTCCAGACACCACACAAGGCGGCGATTTACCACCCTCTCAAACAGCTTACACAGGCAGCTGGTAAGACAAATAGGTCTATAACTTCCTGCATATTTAGCATCTTTGGCAGGCTTGAGGACAAGAATGACGATGCCCTCTCGCCAATGAGACGGATAGTCACCCTCCATCCATATTCGGTTGAACACACGAAGGAGATAGAGAAGACTGTCCTCACTAAGGTGCTTCAACATCTGGTTATGGATATTGTCTGGTCCAGGAGACGTGTCCTTGCAAAGCGCTAATGCGCTACGGAGTTCCCACTCCGTAAAGGGCACGTTATAGTCCTCTGAAGCCTGAGTGGCAAAACTGAGATGACGACGTTCTGCCTCCCGCTTCAGAGGTAGGAAGTCACGATGGTAATTCCCGGAGCCAGACACGTCCGCGAAATGGCGAGCAAGATGGTTAGCAATCGAGAGTGGTTCAGTGACGATATTGCCTGCAATGGAAATTCCCGGTACCGAAGATGATCCATGGATACCCGAAATACGCCGAAGTTTAGTCCACACTTGAGATGATGGAGTGTGTGACGTCATAGACGACACATATCTCTCCCATGCAGCCTTCTTACTTTGGCGAATAAGAACCCGCGCCTGAGCGCGGAATTTCTTAAATGTTACCAAGTTGGCCGCAGTAGGCTGTCTACGGTAACGTTTGGGAGCGCGACGGCGTTCTTTTATGGCCGCTGCTATTTCTTCGTTCCACCAAGGAACGAGTTTTCGGCGAGGAGTCCCCGAGAAGAACGGAATGGACTCCTCAGCAGCAGCAAGAATAACTTGGGTGACATAAGTTATTTCCTCGCCGACGGTCCGCCTGATATCATCGTTAAAGACAGCTAGTGATGTGTACTTTGGCCAATCAGCATGTTTAAGAATCCATCGAGGGGGAGCCTCGACGGATTTTTGGTTCATCAAAGTAAGAATGATGGGAAAATGGTCACTGTCACAAAGATCGTCGTGTGTGTTCCACCGAAACAGCGGAACCAACGTTCGGCTGCATAGACTTACGTCTATGCGAGAATATGTGCCGTAACGTACACTGAAGTGTGTTGGTTCCCCTGTGTTCAAAATACATAAATCCAGGTCTGTTACCAATGTTTCCAGCTCTCTTCCCCGGGGGCAAGGCGTCTCAGAGCCCCAGATGGGGTGATGGGCGTTAAAATCGCCCAACAAGAGGAAGGGAGGTGGAAGCTGATCTAGAAGATCAGTGACATCATTAATGTTAAGAGGTAGCCCTGGCGCAAAATAGACATTAGACACTGTTGTTATGACAGGCAGCGGAACGCGAACAGCTACAGCCTCCAGCGGGTTCTTAGTGGAACCTCCTCGCTGTAGGTATCAGAACGGACAAAAATGCCAACGCCACCGGACGCCCGGTGAGCATAATGTCGTTCTGTCGAGAATAGTCGAAAATTTCGCAGGACCGTATGATGATCTGATCGGAAGTTTGTTTCCTGAATACAGACTATACTCGCCGAATACTCGCTAATGAGCTGGCGCAACTCAGCAAGATGCCTATCATAACCGTTACAATTCCATTGTAACAGTGCCATATTGTAAGCGTGGACTTCTGAGGATGAGGATAGGAGCAACGGAATGCTACCTAACCTAACCTACACTCATATCCCCATCCGAAGATGGAGATTCGTGCTCCATGTTCAGCTCCTCGTCATCAGACGAGGTGATGCAGGCCTTCAACTTCTTCGACGTAGTCCGGGTGCGGGGTTTCTGCCCACGAGGGGAGCGCGCAGGTTTCCCCGAAGGAAGACCTGCTGACGCAGAATCAGGCCCTCCAGGTGGAGGGCGTGACACCCCATTTGTAGGAGATTTGGAAGAGCGCCTATTAAGGGCGTTCTTCTTCCCCGCCGTCGATTCTTGTTTAGACGGGCTGGGAGGGGAGTTCCCAGCCCTGGTCGACGATGCCGCCTCCGCCGGCTTAGGCGCGGCTTTCGCCGACCTTGTAGGGGAACGAGACGTTGTCTCCTTCCCCTTCTGTGCCGGCGTAGGTTTCTTAGCCGGCACAGGCAAATTGGTGGGCGAAGGCCGGGATGGACCAGCCTTCGAGCTTGTTCTCTTTGCGGCGTTGCTCGCAGGAGCAACCGCCGCCTTGGGCGCAGCGAACTTCTGGACAGGTGTTGCAGATGAAAATGAGGAACCTGGCAGGGACTGAGCTATCAAGCTGAAGTCTAGTGTCTTGGCCGGTGCATTCAGGGAATTAAACTTACTGCGCGCTTCCTGGTAGGAAAGACCATCCAGGGTCTTGATCTCCTGGATCTTCTTCTCACTCAGATAGGTCGGACAGTTCCGATCCCGAGGAGAATGAAGACCAGAGCAGTTAGTGCACTTGTACGGAGGTGTGCACTCCTCCGCGCCATGAGCTACTTTCCCACATGTACCACACACTGACTGATTCGAACAACGAGATACCATGTGTCCGAATCTCTGGCATTGATAGCACCGCATAGGAGGCGGGATGTACGGCCTCACATCGCAACGATAGGTTGTCACCTTGACTTTCTCTGGCAACACTGACAATTTGAAGGAGACTATAAACGCACCCGTGGCAACGTCTTCACCGTTGACTTTGCGTGTGATACGCCGGACGTGGGTCACGCCGCGGTGCTTCATGTCTTCCATCAATTCATCGTCAGCGTTCAGGACGAGATCACGGTGGAAAATCACTCCACGAACCAGATTCAAGGTTTTGTGCTCTTCCACTTTGACGGGGATGTCGCCAAAGTGGTCGCACTTAAGCAACCGATCTGCTTGGAGCGCAGTGCTCGTCTTTAAAAGCAAACCACCATTGCGCATTTTTTTCAGGTCCTCCAGTTCACCGTAGACACCTTCAATCTGGCGACTAAACAGAATCGATTTCACCAGCTTGAAGTCTTGCCCATCGGTCCTGGTAGCAACCAGGAACCTAGGGAAGCTGGAACCCAGACTAAGTCGCTGCGCTTGTTCCCAAGGGGTTGCCCCCCTTAGGGAATCAAAAGATAAAGACTTGGGTAGCGAACTACCCGAGGTGGCAGGCGGAAGTTGTTTCGACGCCATGCCCGAAATCATCCTCCCCGAATGCCACCCACTCCGATCAGGGGTCTCTGTAGCCGAACCAAGCAGCCAAGGCAATACCCACCTGGTCGTAGCAGGTATAGCCGGGGTCCGATGTTGAACGATGCCTAATACGGGATGACTGAGGCAATGAGCACTAGGACTCCCTTCCTCCAGTCACCCGCAATAGCATGTACCCCATAGCGTGTACAGAGCACTAACAATAGGAAAAATAAATAAAAATAATTAATAATAATATGTGCTTCTGGCATTCGGCTGTGCGGGGACCTGCGTTGTCAGGCGGATACTACTGCCCGGGTACATGACACTCCCACTCGCCGCGTCCTGGGTGGTTGCAGGCACGGGCTTTCGAGCGTAGTCGCACACATAGGAGCTCCATCGCCGGGCAGCACGCACATCAAATTTTTAATGGTCTACATCTGACCCTCGGAAAAATAATAAAAAATAAAGAGGGGACCATGGCCACATGACCCTTTAAGTCGCCTTCTACGACAGGCAGGGATTACCTATGGATGTATTCAGCCTCTCCCATCCACAGGAGATCCATCACATTATACCAAACCGCAATCCATGTCCGCGCCAAGGTCGCCCCTTTGTGTCGCCTCTTACGACAGGCAGGGGATACCGCGGGTGTATTCTGCATGTGTGTCCCCCACCCGCAGGGGGTAGTGTGTTTGGTCCGCGAGAGGTATTTTATTTCCCTCAAGTCCGCCGGCAAGCCGGTTAGGACGCCCTATCCGCCACCTGGGACGCGCCACGTGGGAGTATCACCTCTCCCCCTGCTCCGCCATCGTAGTAGGTTCGTGGAACACAAGTTTCAACAGAGGGGCAGAAAACCCCATCCATGCCCAGGAGCACTTGCTCCAAATTAAACAGTAAGGCCTCCTTGAGGCGCGCAGTAAACAAAATTTTCAAGAAAGAGCAACTCGCTCTCAAAATTTAAGCCTGTCAAAGGCCCCACCAAATTCCACCTTCAAGCTGTCCTCTAAGGACATAAACACAGGGGTAAAATACCCAACCTACTGAGACCTATTAAGTGAGAAAAGGTTAATTACATGGCCTCTAAAATACCAACTTGAGAGGAGGCGATCTGCACTCCTAATACATTTGTTTAAAACCTATTTGGCACTAGGCCATTAATGCAAGGGCTAATCCCATACTAAAGAGGTGACTTTAGAAAGAAACAATTTACATTACGTTAAGGAAGAAAAGTAGTGAAAATAAGTTCACCTCAATGCAATATGAGTGGGAGCTCGAGAGGGTTAAGCACTCTCTATCCCAATATGTAGTTTAAAAAGATAGAATAGATACTAAGTGTCTTTACATTTTAGGGAAAGGTTACATGGTGGAAAAGCTTCGGACCTACCCCGAAAGTTAAACTGCTGAGCTAGCAAGGAAGGAAGTTATTAAACGGCAATTACTTTGTTGTTGAACTGCTGCCCGAAGAAAGAGGCGCTTCCCGCCCCCTGCTATGTACTTTACACACCAAAAGATGTTACTTAAGTGGCCCGGAGACCCTAAAATCAGCAGTTTATATACTCTCGCGGAAAGTTCGAGGCGTTTCAGGAATGAGAATACCCGCCCACAAAAACTTTATTGGCTAGGGTTAAGCAAGATATTCAAGTTGGAGAAGATACACCTGATTGGTCATAAATTAATTAAAGAAATTCGGGATTGGCTAAATTCAAAACCAGGGGAAAGAAAGGTTTATACAGCCAACCTAAACAATAACAGAAATAAATTTAACAAGGAACAAACTTTTGAAATAAAAATTTCTCCAAAAAAAAAAAAACAGTTCTTTCACTTCGCACTAGGGTGCACCATTGTAGTTCTTCAGTAGTGTCCTCTAGAAGAGAAAGTTCACACTTCTTACTACAGGCAAAACAAAAATACATCGAAAACGACCCAGTTCAGAAACTCCAAAATTTCCAAGTAGTGACATCTTCTGAGAAACTTGAAAATTAACACCTTAGAATAAGTTCAGACTTCCTCCAGTAGGGGAGTTTCAACTGGCGCAAGTTTTGAATTAGCGGCGTGGAGGTGTACCGCCCGGTACAGACCCCTCCCCCCCAAAAGTCCCTCCAGGGGTGACACGTGAAATTTGTTTGATAACAAGGTCCAAGTTATGATGTTGATATGGAGATTAATTGCAGAAGTATTTACCAACAAATTTTCTTAAAATGATTGGAACCAGTTTCAAAATTCTTGTAGTAACTGTTGAAGTAATGTCTTTATGTTTGTAGAAGTTGAATTCAGAAGGAAAATTTTAGTTTTTAAAGTTGAGGAAAAATTTTCTAAGTCCACCGGATATTGCAGTAAAATCCAAAAACAAAAAAGTAGTAATGTTGAACTGGAATGTCCATATAGCTGGATATGTACTTTAAACGTTGATCAGTTTGAAGGCCAGACCAGCCGCCGCTGCTTGAGTTCAGAGAAGGCCGCTCGGGCTCCTCAAGTGCCCTGAGATACCGCTCGCCCGCACTATGAGAGGAGTAGTGGAGTTGAAGCACGCCGCGCCCGCGGCGAACATGCAGGTCGCGGGGCCAGTTACAGGTTGTGCGCCGCACATCAGCCTTGGCCGGGAGGAGGACTCCGGCTCGCCGTACACAGGTTGGCCTCACTGAGGAAGGGCGGGCCCGTACCCTGCCTCAGGAGCAGTACGGCGCCGCGCTGCTGCGGGGGCACTGAAACATTAAGGCTAAGCGGCAGAATTTGTTGGACCATCATCTTTTTTGAGGGCACAGGCTTTGTGGAGAGGTTGAGGGGACAGCGGCGTGCAGATATTCATGGCATTTATAAGCCACTGTGTGTTGTGGAGCAGGAGACGGGGGCGTGGTAATGGCCGTGGCAAGGACAGGATGGCAGTTCAACTGTGCGGGGAAGGTTTACAATAAATAATTACACACAAAGGAAACAGATTTCAAGAGCAGAAGGCCTTAACCCTTAAATGCATGATTTTTTTATTTTCATGTTAAAAAATTATTTTTGGACTGTTCATAAGGTGTGTACAATGGGAAAAATATTGAAAAAAATATTATGTTAATAAGTTATCAAATAAAGCAGAATTATTTAATGTTGCATATATGCTACATCATGAGTAAACATACGGTTGCAATTCAAACTGGTTATTACATAAAATATATACAAGTATGTGTTCTTTCTCTTTTATTTCAGTCACATTTGTCATCATTACTTAGTTTTACATTCCCTCACTGATATAGTAAAATATATGGTATCACACCCTTCTTTCAGCCTACTTTCCTACCCCCGATGTCTGTGTTTTCTTCCCAACAACAGCAATGTCCTCAAACATTTATGCTCAATTTAAACTACTGGTGGAAAGCCTTGTTGCAATCCCTGTCTTTGTTGAAACCAAGAAAACATCATACTTTGTACAAGAAACGAACGTGGACCCGTTGCATCCAGGAAATTTGCAACGGTTTCGAGTGGTGTTCCACTTGGGCCAGTGATCCGCGGCATCTTGTCTTAGATCCTTTAGTGGAACAACAGCTCTAGGACACTTCTTCTTCCTAGTGTCAACCTGCTGCTGAATTTCATGACTTGGTCTGCCCCTCTTTTGGCCACTTCTTCCTATGGAACAGGGACATTGTGCTACGTCAGTTCTGAAGTGCTTCTGATTCAGGATTTTCCTCCTAGGATCCTTCTTCAGCAATGTTTCCTTATATAAAACCCAAGAAATTATTATTTCCAGATCAGGTAAATGGTATAACAGTCTGAATTACCCCTTTTTAGAACTGTGTTATATAATGGGGGCCCAGGTGACTGTCCATCAAATCTACACCTCCCATGTGCCTGTTGTACACCTGGCTCACCTCTGTGTGTTTTTTGTCATTGTCATTAAAATAGAGACTTGTTACAGTTCTCTCAAACGTATTTACAGACATTGTATTCTTCACAAGATCAAGGCCAATTGTGTCACTCCAGAAATCACGTGCGTTGTCGTTATGGGTGACAGATGTTAGTAAAAAGATCCCAATGTACTTTTGCACATCACTTTTAGTTATTTGGAAGGCTTTAGCAGGGTCCTTTTGAGAGGTGTAAAGCATACTCTCATCTGCAATTCTCTGGATCAGTTCATCTGTAAAATAGTACTTGAAAAATTGATGTGGAGTCTCCAAGTTCATAATTTTATTGGGGTAATATGAATTTCCTTTGAATTTCTTCTAGTCATCACTAATGGAAAGATTCTTCCTTTTACAGTTGCAATGGAGGCGTTTTATTCTTGATTTGATATTGTTAGTTTTGTGACTTTCCTGATGAGTTAGCTGAGCACCGTCAGTGGTTTTATTGTTATCATGATCATTTTGTGGTATCACATGGCGAGTGGAATGTTCAGTATTAGCTACCTACTTTTAGTAGCAGGTTCTTCATCAGCTGATGTGTCACTCTTGGAACTCGTGTAGGTATATAACTTATTTGGATGTATTATAGGATCATCATCACTGTCATCAAAATCACTGAGATTATCATTATCACTTCCAGAAGGTAATTCTAGGAGTTGTAGAACCTCTTCTCTACTGGCATTTTTCTTCAAGAAACTACGACGATCAAGTAGTCAATCCATACCTTGAATTTCAATGACGAACAATGGAATTAGTCTATTTGATAAATATACCACCTAGTCAACACTATCTTTTACCAGTAATGTGAATAATATGGGGTTATTTACTTCAAAAATCTAAGTTACGCAATATAACCTAACAATTATGAAGTATCAATATTTACATGATGTTGCATATATGCAACAAGCACAAAATTCCGTATAACACCTGATATATTGTATGCATTGTGATATAATACAGGAAATATGTCTATACGTACCTTATTTTGTTTGTATGATTTTTATCTTCTTCAAAAAATAGCTTTTAATAATGAGGATTAAATTTCAAACTTCAAGTTAAAGACAAAATGCTGTATCTTCTGCCATCTCATAATATATGCTACTCTAAGACCACAGTACAGGCAACCTATGGGTAACTAATGTCAAAGACATTCTATAAACATCTTGGAACACATGTGGAACGTGCATTGGTTCATGAAATGCTCACCAAAAGTGTGCAAATCAATTTGTTAATCTATGTTGCATATATGCTACACCATGCAATAAAGGGTTAAAAGTGAAACCTCTCAGAAAATAAATATAACCTTCCTATTTCTTTCAAAATTATATGAAGCAAGTTAACACAGAAATTACCCCGGTTTCACCTGTGACAGGTGAACCCTAAATATCCTCTCGGTGGCTAGATTGCTTAACAATAAGGTAACGGGAGTAAGGAAATCGAGAATGATACACGGCCCATGAAATCTGGGGGCAAGCTTGCCCGCGGGAACAAAATTCTTGACCATCACCTGGTCACCTACCTTCAAATGGGTGGGTCTCCGTCCACGATCATATCGTTCCCTAACCTTTTCATTAGACACTTTAAGATTGGCTTTAGCCTTCTTCAAAGATCATTAATGTTATCGGGATCTATTGTCTCAGGTAGAATGTCACTCAGAGACCAGAGGTTAGAGAGCGGCGTGTTGGGAACAAACTTGAACATCAAAGAAGCTGGAGTAAACTTATGAGATTCATGAACCGCCGAATTCAAAGCAAAAGCTAACCAATGCAGGGACGTGTCCCACCTAGAATGATCTTCATGATGATAGGCAATAAGCGCGGACCTGAGATTACGATTAACCCGTTCAGCCAGAGATGGTTGAGGGTAATAAGCAGAAGTTGTCACATGAGAGATGGACAGGTCAAAGCAGAATTTACGAAACAAATTAGATGTGAAATCCTTAGCATTGTCAGACACAATATATTTACACGGACCAAAAGAAGCAAAGATTGAATTTAGACAAGTAATGGTGGACTGAGCGGTAGCCAGCTTAGTCGGAAATAACCAGGAAAATCTAGTAAAACCATCTACGCATACAAAGATGAACTTGTTGGCATTTCCCTTTGACTGGGGGAAGGGTCCTACATAATCAATATACAGACGTTCCATAGGGCGCGACGCTTGATGAGAAGACAACAGGCCTATTTTGGTGGACATGGTGGGTTTACTAAGCAAGCAGGATTTACAAGCCTTTACTATTTCACGGATTTCACCGTCCATACCTTTCCAGATGAACCTTTCACGAATCTTTTCACGAGTTTTAAAGATTCCAAGATGCCCCCCTAATGGGGTCTCATGATAGTACTTGAAGATCATAGGTACAAGAACAGCTGGAACGACAACCTTCATCATCTTATCACGCCTCGAAGGGCAACATAAAACACCATTCCTCAGAACATAAGGGACGACATGTTCCCCAGAAGAAAGGGTTACCATTATCGGAGCCAGCGTCGGATCTTCACGTTGGTATTTTTCGATATCCCTAAAGAGCATGGGAGCATCTGTTAAGATGGCATTAACATCAGAAAGTATGGACCCGGGAGGTGATGAACTGTCGACGGGGTCATGGGTCTCAACGTCGTTGGAAAACATACGGCTGAGTCCATCAGCAACAACATTTTCGGTACCTCTGATATGCCTGACATCGAATTGGAAGGCAGAAATACGGATGGCCCAACGGGCTATACGACCAGTACGACGCGGCCTACCTAAGACCCAGCTTAAGGCTTGATTATCTGTCTCCAGGTCGAATTTGACATGTTCCAGATAGAGACAGAACTTATCTAAGGCAAATAAGACTGCCAAACCTTCGAGCTCATAGATGGAATACTTGGATTCTTGAGCCGACAGAGTCCTAGATGCATAGGCGATGGGTCGCCTCCCTAGTTCAGTCTCTTGAAGAAGGACTGCAGCTACCGCCGACGACGACGCGTCGGTTTGGACGATGAATTTCTTTGAGAAATCAGGCATAGCAAGGACAGGGGCATTAGAGAGAGCTAATTTAACAACTTCAAAAGCGGCTTGTTGAGAAGGTCCCCACTCGAATTTGATGCCTGATGATGGTGATGATGCTTGTTGTTTTAAGGGGCCTAACATCGAAGGTCAGCGGCCCCTAATGGGACGAAATGAATGACATGAGACATGAAGTTAAAATTTTAAAAAGTATCCACTGACTAGAGTTAAAAAAGAATGGTGATGAAGAATGAGGGTGAGA